>NW_027495409.1:0-100289 GCF_021521415.1 Bidens hawaiensis | reverse complement strand
ATGATTTTCTGGATCCACCAGTTTGAGGCCTGCGCCGGACCCTTCGTTGTTTGAAGATCCATCAGTGAATAATCTCCAAACGTTTTCTTCATTATTGGCTTGCGGAGGGTCTACTTCGCGCTGAGCCTCTTCGACTTTTCCTTCAGGGATTTCTGCGACGAAATCAGCTAAGACTTGTCCCTTGATTGCTGGACGAGGCTTATAGGTGATCGTGTGCTCCCCTAATTCCAGCGCCCATTTTGTCAGCCTTCCTGAGAGCGCGGGACGCCGCAAGACTTGCTGGATGTTGTAACCAGTCAGGACTTCAATAGGATGACCATTGAAATATCTGTGAAGCTTGCGCGACGCATACTTTAGTGATAAAACTAACTTTTCTATGATGGTGTAGCGCGTCTCAGGATCTGTCAGCACCCGACTTACATAATAAATTGGTGTTTGGATTCCCTTGCGATCCACCAACAATACTGCGCCAATGGCGCGTTCTCCTACTGACAGGTATAACGTTAAAGTTTCACCAGGTAGTGGAGCCGTGAGCGCAGGCAGATTTATCAGACATTCTTTTATCTCACTGAAAGCTTGCTCGGCCTCAGGCGTCCACTTGAATTGGCTTTTCTTTAAGCAATTTCTCAATGTGTTAATGAATGTGGTATATTTGCTTGCATGGTTTGCTAGGAACCTGTTAATTGATACCAATCTACCATTCAACTTTTGAACTTCCTTCATGGTGGATGGTGAGGGCATGCTGAGGATAGCCTCAGCTTCTCTGGGTTCACCTTGAAACCATCCTTGGTGACCATTACGCCGAGAAATTTCCCTTCTTCCACGCCGAATGTGCATTTGCTCGGGTTGAGCTTCATGTTTACTTCCTTTAGGCGCCGAAGGGTTTCTTCGATGTCTTTGAGCATTTGTTTTTCCTCCCTGCTTTTAATCACCAAATCATCCACGTAGACTTCTAAGTTTTTTCCAATCTGCTCGTTGAAAATTGCATCCATGAGTCTTTGGTAAGTGGCTCCTGCATTCTTCAAACCAAAGGGCATTTTTGTGTAACAGAAAACACCCTTGTCAGTTCTGAAAGCAGTCTTGTCTTCATCCTGCGGTGCCATTTGAATTTGGTGATAGCCCTTATAGGCATGCAGGAAACATTTGAGCTTAAATGTCGCCACAGAGTCCACCTTCGCGTCAATTTTTGGGAGGGGGTAACAATCTTTTGGACACGCTTTGTTGAGGTCTTTGAAATCAATGCACATTCTCCACGACCCATTGCTCTTCTTTACCATCACAGATTGGCTACCCATGTTTGGTATCGTATTGGGCGAATGATATTCGCGCGCAGTAGATCTTCTACTTGCTCATTCATGGCCTTTGCCTTCTCGTCTCCCATGACTCTTTTTTTTTGAGCAATTGGCTCTACAGACTTGAATGTGTTGAGAGAGTGCTGCGCCAGGTCTCGCGAAACCCAGTCATATCAGACTGTTTCCACGCGAAGACTGACGTATACGTTGTGAGCAATCTTTTCATTCTTACCCTTGTGTCATCTGATATCGTAGCTCTGATTGTGATTGTTTGTTCTGGGAATTTTGGGTTGAGAATCCATTCCTCTGGCGCGTTGTTTGCCACTGGAAGCTTCATTCTCCCTTCTCGAGGTATACTTGTTACTGCGCATAAATGATCTCGATACACAAATGTTACTCCTGTTGGTGTTGGGAACCCAACGCGCCATGCGCTGGTGACGGTATGGCGTTGAATTGGGCAATCGTTCCTCTACCCAAGATCATACTATGGCATGAAGTGGTGGGCAAGACCAGAAAGTTGACAATTTCAGCTCGCTTGTGCTTCTCATCCCACAGAGTTAGTTCGAATTGTATCTGACCTAGGGGGTGAATAATTTCGTTTGAGACACCTGAGATTGGTGCAATCACAACTTCGAGCCTTGCTTGGTCCTCTGGATCCAACTTCCTGAAACATTGCTTATACATGATGTCTGACTCACTACCGGTGTCCACCAGGACTCTTGACACCTCATAATGAGCGATGTGTGCAGTGATGACTAGAGGACTGCTGATAGACGGGCCTCCTCTGATTCTTGGAAAGATTACTTGTTGCTCGCGCCAATCCCCTTGGATTTGCGCGCTTCTCTTCCTCGATCTTTGCCCTTGCCTTCCTCTTTCAGCTACACAGATTCTTTTGAATTTTTTACTGGCTGAGGCTCCGTCTGGTTGTTCGTTCTCTGGTCTTGGGTTTTTTACTAGGTGAGCCAACTTGCCTGATTTCACATCTTTTTCGATCGCATCCTTCAAATGGTGGCATGCATCGGTGTTGTGCCTTGTGGATTTGTGAAACTCACAATATTTGCCACTATTTGGTGGTCCCTTATGGAATAATGGCTGGGGCTTTTAAACTGGACATTCTCTGTGCTTAACACTTGCGAAGGCGTTTTGGTGAGGGGAGTCCATATTCTTGGTAGAGGTCTATTAGGCTCTCTGCCGCCTTCCTTCTTGTCACCCTCTCCGCGATTAAGAATATCTTTTTGGGGCTGGGGTGAACTTTGTTGCGCTTGCTTTTCTGCGGGAGAATAATTGGTTTGTTGCAACCTGGACCATACGGAGTTTTGTTTGCCCCTCCTTTCATTGTTGCGTGGTGCATCTGTTTGATGCCCTCTATCTCTTGCTCTGTCTTGGGCAATTTGTTTTTCATTTCGCGCGAAGACTCGCGATGCTTCCATAAGCTTAGCCCAAGGGGTTGGCATGCCTTCTCTGCTCACGAGAGCTCTGCGGAGTTGATCACTGCGCGCACCTTGTATAAAGGCAACGCGCAAGAGTTGTTCAGTGATGCCTCTAATTGCAAGAGATTCCTGATTGAAACGAGTTATGTAGTCCTCAATGGTTTCATCATTCCTACGCACGCAGTGCATGATGTCATCGGGGTCGCGCGTGTGTCTGCGCTGCTGTACAAAGTGAGCCTGGAACTTTTCCAATAGCTCTTCGAACCCATCGATTTGTCCTGTCGGCAAGCTTTCGAACCAGACACGCGCTGCGCCCGTGAGGCAGCGAGCAAACATGTGACACCATGTTGGCATCGTCCAGCTTTCTAGGTTTCCAGTGTTGTAAAAACCTTGTAAGAAATCATCTGGATCTGTTGTGCCATCGTACTTGCCTAAACCACTTGGCATCTTGGTTTTGTGTTGAATGGGAGCCTTCGCAATGCGCTCAGTGAATTTTGAATGTTTTACCAAGATGGCTGGCCTATATGGTGTGTTACGTCCACTTGCTCTTTCGCTTGTGGGTTGTATGGTGTGTATAGATCCATATCAGCCTTGGCTCCAGGTGCTATGTTCATGTGTGCGCGAAGCTGTGAACCTCCTGCATGAGTATCTCGCGTTTTCCTCATGCTGTGCACCTCTTCCTCATCACTAATATCAGCGTGTTCGGTGTGAGCAGAATGACGTCTTCCGGCGCGCGCGCCTTTTTTGTTGTTCCCTGAATGGTTTGTTTATCAAATGCGAGCCTTTGTGTTAAGTCGGCTAACTTTTTTTGTTTTACCGGCTCATTGTATTTGTCCATTAAACGCCGTTGTTCGTTTATGAGCCATTATTTAGGGTCATTGGTTTCAACTTCCGGACCCATTGGTTCTTTTTCTTTTGTACCAGTCAGATTTTTGGAACGTGAGATCGTCTGGGGGAGTTTCAGTCTGGCTATGAGGTGTTGCGTTGAAGGGATGGTTACTGGTGGTGCGCGCAGTGTCACGCGGCGCCCTCAGAACCTGATGTCCCTCATTAACGTCCTCAAGCTCATTATCCTCCAGAACTTGATCATTGTTTCGAACACCGGAAACCATGGTGAAGATTTTCAGAGAAAACTGATGAAATAGTGGTTTTGTTGCCGTTGTAATAGGTGATGGCGCCAATGAAGAAACGTGTATCGACTTACTTGAATTCGATCTACGTTCCTCGGGTATGAGTGTGCTATATCACCGATGGTTTTCCGAGATACGAGTTCTTTCACCTACAAAACGAACAGCACCGTGAGCTTACCCCTCAGAAAGGGACAGAGGGGTCCTCTTTGGGGTAACCCTTCGGTGTGAGATAAGATATTGCAGGAGAAGATAAGAGTGTGAAAATGAGTAAAGGATTCAGAATATATTTCTTGCCTGACCCCAACTGTGGAGGTGGTGTGGTATTTATAGTATTAGGGTTTCCAATGATTGGGCTCAGACCCAATTAGGGCCTTTTTGGCCTCCTCCTATTGCTTCGCGCCACGTGTACTTAGGACACCTGGTGCTTTTTCATTGATTATTCTCTGACCAAGGTATTTTACCTGACCCATGTGCCATCACGTGGTGGCACATGGGTTTTGCTGAGTTGTCCACCCTTCATTGGCAGCTGTCAACATCAGCACATTCTTTATTCCTTAAAAGATACCTTCTGGAAGGTTGTCTGATGAGTACAATCATGGTTGTCCTTATCCTGATTTGGATTAGACTATTGTCTCATTTGTTGTGTTGTCCTTTATGCGCCTATCCCGGGGATGCGCAAGGTCTTCTCTTTATTCTCACGCGCAGATGTGATATGCGTGAGCATGTGATATGCGTAAGCATATGTAATATGCGTGAGCATATGTGATATGCGCCACGCGCAGATGTGATATGCGTGAGCATATGTGATGCGTGAGCATATGTGATATGCGTGAGCATATGTGATGCGCCACGCGCAGATGTGATATGCGTGAGCATATGTGATATGCGCCACGCGCATAGGTTTTGGCTTTGTGTCTTCATGACATCCTGATTTCAAGCCTCTTGTCTATATCTTGTGGGTTGTTCCGCCCCGCTCGATGTTAAGGCGGGTGCATACCCTTCAATTATAGTACAAGTTAATATATAATTATGATTTAAGTTTTAAGGGGAGAGAGTGATTAATTTCGAATTGAACTGGTTTTCTGACTTTAATTCACTTGAAGGTCTTATGTTCAGTGAAAAATGTTTTCTAATGATTAGCAGGGTACTCGTGACTTAAAAGTTACATGTGTTTTCCAGTAACCGACTCTCACATTATCAGTTATCAAATATGTATACAAATAATATTTATAGAAAAAAATAGAATATCAACTACACTATTATCTACATATAATAAGAGGCATGTATGAACACCTCACAAAAAAGTTTCCAACACACATGTCGTTTTTCCACATATTAATATTTAATCACTATTTTTTCCTAAATAGAATTTAATAATATTAAAGCATCTATATAGGGGGACCCCAAAATTTTTGGTCAAAGGGTTGACATTTTGGAGGGCAAAGTTTGTTTGACATCTTCAAAGAGCATGTATACTATAAATTAATTTCTATAAATATTACAGTACTACTTATTTACTTTATTAAATGATTTATTTATTAATTAGTTCATGATATTTTAATGCTCTTCTATGTTACGGTTGACTTTTTGTCTTTAAGTCAAACTCTCATAACTGCTTCAAAGACTATATTATATTATTACATATTATTTAGATCTTGTATCGTAAATATATACTAATAAGTTAATAGTTTTTATGCATTTATGTGATGTATTATTATTATTAATTAATGCTATTATATTTGTATAATTAATATCTTCTTCGACTTACAAACCTAAACTAAGCTCTAATTAAGCTCGGTGTATGAAAATCAGACTCGTAATCATTGAAATTGGCTTGTTAATATTGAGTATGTCTCGATCGATTTGATTCATTTACAACCTAGTTTAGCCATTTTCATGAACCCTTGTTAGTAATGCATTTTAGCTTTAATTGATTTATTTTGATAATTTTAATTTTGTATACAGGCAAAAGTAAATTTTTTGGGAAAATTTAGCCATCCAAATCTCGTCAAATTAGTGGGATATTGTTGGGAAGATAAAGAATTTCTTCTTGTATATGAATATGTGCAAAAGGGTAGTCTTGAGAATCATCTTTTTAAAAGTAAGTAACTTCTTAATATTAATTAATTAAATTTTATATAAATTTAACATCTTAATATATAATTAATTTTTATTAAATATCGCAGAAGGTGCAGAACCACTTTCATGGAGTACGAGGATTAAAATTGCCGTAGGAGCTGCACAAGGGTTAGCTTTTTTGCACAATACTGAAAAAAGGTTATTTATAGAGATTTTAAATCAGCGAATATTTATTAGATGGGGTAAGTGAAATTTTTGTTTATCATAATTTAAAATAGTATAAACTTATTCTTTTTGAAAATTTAATATTAAATTATCTTTGCAGGATTTTAATGCGAAACTCTCGGATTTTGGGCTCGCAAAATTGGGTCCCGTGAATGGTGAATCTCATGTCTCGACAGGCGTAGTTGGTACATACGGTTATGCAGCTCCAGAGTACATAGCAACAGGTAAGTCATTGCCGATAAAGATTATGTATTTATATCATTGCTCAAAAAATGTTGTAATAGAAGTTTTGTGATTTATACAGGTCATTTATATGTTAAAAGTGACGTTTATGGCTTTGGAGTTGTACTGTTAGAAATAATAACGGGCCTAAAGGTACTAGACACTAACCGACCAAGCTCACAACATAACTCGGTGGAATGGACTAAGCCATCATTGTCTGACAGAAGAAAATTAAGAAAAATCATAGACCCGCGGCTAGAAAATGACTACCCTCCAAAAGGAGCGGTTAAGGCGGCGGAGCTCATCTTGAACTGTCTTGAAGCGGACCCAAAAAACCGACCTTCAATGGAAGAAGTTTTGGTTAGTTTGCAAGAGATTAGCGATATCAAAGCAAAACCAAAGGAGCCTAAGGTCCATGCAACCCAACCAACGGGTCCACAACGTGACCGCCGTTATCACTCGGCTCACCATTCTCCGCTCCATGGGAAGCACGGTGGCAGAGGTCAGGCTAGTCAACTTTCACCAATGAGATCGTATTGACCTAAAAGGTCAACAAACATTTTTGAAACGCTAGTGGAAACAAAACTCAGTGTTTTAAACATATTGTCAAAGAGGCCCAAATATAATAGGTATTGCGGGCCAAAAGAAAGGAAACGTGAATTACAATATTACATATTTACATTGTTTAATACTTTGATTATGTATATGTTAATATTGTAGAATAAATTATAGTGAGGTATTCACATATTATTAAGTGTCTACACTAATAGGATAATTTGATAATATCAATATAGTTGTTTTACATTAATGGTGTTAATATTCTTACTTAAAACTTCTAAACATATATACTATATATACCATTTGTTAATCTCACTCGAAAATATAAGGCCATATGACTCATATTTTCTAAAAAAAAAACGGTTGCGGTTACAGTTTTAGATAGAAGCGTAAGAAAGGATATAGACGTACGTTTCATATTATCACGTTAGTATTATACATCTACGGTTACGTTAGAACAATTTCACACGTCTATATAGTCCTGACAAACATTTTAATCATAGATCTACTTTTACTCATTTTGTTTATCAATTGATATAGAAGACGATAATGCTTTTTTATTTTAGGGATACACAAATTAAACAAGCAACAAGCAATATCAAGAAACAACACTTTGGGGTTCATTAGTTAGCAAATGTTAATCTTCATCATATACACTACATGCTTGGATAAATTCTTACCTAATAGCCTTACAAATTTATTAAGTAGGGCAACGTTATACGACAAGTTATCTAGAAACATTTGCGGTGGACAACGGATGGTCCAGTTTCATCATAATCCGTCTTTGTTATATGCTGAATACATGGATAAATCCTCGGGCATGTAGTCTGGTGCCTGCAATTCAAAATGCACAAATATTATTCAAATTTATAATCATATTTATGTGTGTTATTTGACCTTAAAACAACTTTTTCCTCATTTTAATAAATAATTCACAAAAATATTCATTTCAAGAGTGTGTTATACTTCTACCAATATAGTCATGTTAGAAATAAACTACTCATTTAGCCATGAATTAGGCGGTATAGTATTACTTTTACTTCGTATGAGACTTTGTCCCGTACTCCCATCAATGACTTGTACCATTGTTGTTCGGGTATGACTCATGTATAGAATGAAATTATTCATGGATCTATGTGTTAAATTGTTCTAACATGACCACAGAACCTTTTAAGAGCATTCACGCTCCATTTCCCATATCCAATAGAGGTATAAATGAGCCGAGCTACTCGAGATCGACTCCTGAAAAGCTCGATCGAGCTGAGCTTAAACGAGCATGAGCCCGAGCCTAAAACCAAGCTCATTTAATAAACGAGCCCGATCCCGAGCTTCACTTATCGAGCTCGAGCCGGCTCATTTATGTATTTAATTTTTATTAAAAAATCTATATAATATTATGAAAAATTACTAAATAATATATATCATGTTATATAAATTATAATTGAAAAAAATATATAAAATAACTTCAAATATTTAAAATTAATTAAAAAATATTAAACGAGCCGAGCTCAAGCTTTAGAAAATTAAGATCGAAACAAGCCAATCTCGATCTCGAGCTCTGTGTATTATAAACAAGCCGAGCTCAAAGCCTAGTCGAGCTCGGGCTCGACTCATTTGCACCCCAAATTCTCCAACCCAATCTTTATATTATAACAAAATAGCTTAAAAATTCACTCCATTCCATTCCCCCATCCCCAACCCAATGTTTTTATGGGAAATCATACTCATCCCCCATATTTGAGGGGTACTTTTCACCCCCATATCCTGTTCTTTTATTGTTTTTGTGAGTGTATGTGAGTGGAAGAAATAGATAATTTATTTAAAAAGAGAATAAATAAATATTATTTAATTAAATGGATGCGAAGTAGAATGTGAGGTTTTTCGAAAATGAGAAAATAATTTATTTAAAAAAGGAATAAATAAATATTATTTAATTAAATGGATGGGGAGTAGAACGTGAGGTTTTCGAAAATGAGTAATAAATATAGAAATAGATGTCTTTTTGTTATATTATAGGAATGGGGATGAGGTATGGAGTGTTAATGCTCTTAGTAACGCAATTTAATATGTTGTATGCATTAAAAGTACACTAAGGATAGCTATCAAACGATTTGACCCACAAAAAATAAAAAAGTTGATTGACCTCTTTAAGTCATTCAAAATTATGACCAGTGGTGTAAACAAGCTGTGTCTAGCTAGCTCAGCTCGTTTAGCTTTTAATAGCTTGGGCTCGGCTCGTCTCAAACTATATACCTAATACTCAATTTTGGCTCGTGATTGGTTTCAAGCTCAAGTTCGACTCATTTATTATAGGTAGTTGCAATTATTCTGTATATATAACTTTTGTATTTAACATAATATATATTATATATTTATTTCATCATAAATGAGTATTACAAAAGCCTATTTTTAACATATTAATATAACTTACATAAATAATGGGGCTCGTATAGGGCTCACAAACCACCTCGAAGTCAGGCTTGTTTATTAAACAAGCTTATTTTTAGCTCAAACCCATTTAATCTCACAGCTTGTTACGAGCTTTTCATGAACCAATCTCAAGTAGCTCACGAGCAACTTGGCTCGTTTACACCCCTAGTGACGTTTAATATTAAAACCATATAACTAAAAAAAAGAAAAAAATACCTGTCATGGAAACTGTTCCCCCACACAGAACAGTGTTGTCCAACAGCTGTCGGTGATTTTCAGACGATACAGTGGAGATAATTTGAACAAGCCGTTCAACAAGCCCATAGGTCTCTAAGCCCAATATAGACGGTTGAAACAAGGCCTCGCCAACTGTATACCTCTCTCTTTTGATTGACATCACCTGAAACACCAAAACACGTACTTAATCGCATAGATGCATTCATGAGCAAAATAGAAGAAAAGGTGTGGGACCCACCTGGCCATCTGGCAAAGTATGCTGCTCTTTGTAACATTTTTTCATAAGCAAGCATACTGCTCTTTTAGTTTCTCAACTGATGAAATATCAATCAAGGTTTATATTATATGTGGATTTGACAATGCAAGTTCTTGTGCAAACAACTTTGTCAAATCTGCACCGCCTATTTCTAACCTTCTAGAAGCTATGTGTTGAACCGCGCCTTCAATTACTGGAGCGATATCTGAACAAAAGCACAAAAACATAAAAATAATATCAGTAAAGTAAAACTTAATAATTTATAGGTTTAATATAGTCATGAGCTATTTTGTTAAGTACCTATTTTTCCATGACCAATATCAACCGTGCAACCTGAAATGCGTCCTACTGCATACAATGATAATACTGCTTGCACTGAAGCATAAAAGCCTGAGATGTTAAATGTTTCAAACATTAACTGCACCAACTGTTCTTTGACCACCTGTGAAAGAATAAAACTTGATTGAATTTGATAAATAAAAGAATCATTAAAACTGCACCAAGTAATTCGAACTGTAAAAGTAATTCGGGTTTGCATGAAACCTAAAAAATGGATGCAAAACCGAAAAAACCGAACTGAGATAAGCGAACCCTGTTGGTAGCAGTAATTAAACTTTTGTCCTTATCTTTGGCATGTGTTTTTTTAGTTATTAGGATGTCCGGTTCTTTATGCTAGTTTGAAGCTTTTAATGTTTATCTTTATTCCAGTTTTCAGTTCCTATTTTTATGTTTGTTTATGCTGTAATTCGGGCTATTTAAACTTAAAGCCTCGTTGATTAAGTTAATAAACATAGAAAGCATTCGGCTTATTTCTTTTCTCTTTGTGCAATTATAATTTTGATCACTTAATTTGTGTTATTCGATCCAACAAAGTGGTATCAGAGCCGCAATCTGTGGTTCACCTAAAGACTCTTGCTGGTAGATTAATCTGTTTCAGGCTCTTGATCATGACTACGTCTTACGCTTTAGCAACCGTTCCATCGACTCCTCTATGCTCTACCAATCTTCAAAGGAGAGGGGTACGAATTCTGGAGCATAATGATGAAGACACTGCTAATTTCTCATGATTTGTGGGATAAGGTGGGCAGTGGGTTTAAAGAGAATGATAACGATCGGCCACGTACATATGTATTCTAAAGCTTTGATTTCCTTATATTGCCCCATACATATGTATTCTAGAGATGAGGGTCTCTCTGAAAGCCACCTCTTTATCCCTTTGAATAGAGGTACGGTGTGCTTACATCCCACCCTCCCCAGATCCTACTTATAGCTTTGCTGTTGGTGGGACTTCACTGGGTATGATTGATTGATTAATTAATTGATAACGATCGGCCACGATTAATGGAAAACATAAAGAAAGATGCGAGAGCGCTCTCATTAATTCAACAAGCTGTACATGATGAGGTGTTCTCACGTATTGCTGTAGCCTCTATGTCACAAAAAGCTTGGACTCTCCTACAGACTGAATATCAGGGAGATTCCAAGGTCAAAACAATAAAGCTCCAAGGCTTATGGTAAGGATGTGTCGGATCAACTGGTGGTAGAGAAGTGTTGAGAAGCCTCCCCCCTCGTTGGGATCATGTTGAGAAGAATGCCAAGACACGTCAAAGTTGTCTTTTTGATCAATTGATGGGGTCCCTACAAGCTCATGAGGGTAGTGTTAATAGGAAGGTTGAATGAGTGGAGGACGACACTGCTTTCCAAGTTAGAAAAGATGGTGAGGTTCTAGCGTATAGAGGTCGTGAGAATGGTGCATCTAGAAGCAGTGGTCAAGGAAGGGGACGAGGTTCAGGTAGTGGTAAATCTCCAGTTCGATGTTACAACTGTAATCGTTATGGTCATGTTAAAGCCGACTGCTGGAGGGGCAATTTGTGATGAAGAAGAAGAAAACAAGGGGCAGTTGTATATGGCGATGGAACATATGGCTGATGAGGGAAGCCACAGGTCAGATGCTAGTATATGATTCCTTGACAGTGGTTGCTCAAACCATGTGACAGGAGAGCGCCCGTTGTTCAAAACATTAGATCACAGCCTCGCACCAAAGTACATGTAAGGATGGGTAATGGAAAGTGATGCAATATGCAGTCACGTTGAAACAAACACAGGAACAAGCTGGGTAAATATTCTTATTTAGACTGGAGGTGGCTGCTGGTAAGCATAGATTACTGAATAATGTCCAGTTCTCACCAGAGGGGTACAATATGTTAAGTATTGGTCAGTTAATGAAGTCGGGCTACTCTTTTTTATTTGATAATGATGCTTGTGCAAGGGCTGTAAGGCAAACTAGACGTCATCCGTTCGGCGGGAAGTTCGTTTATGCTCGCCCGTTTAATAAACAAAACGGACATGAACAGAATATATTCGTTCGGTAAACTTAACAAATGAACACAGACGAAGGCCACGTTTGTTCAATAGTGTTCGTGAACGTTGGTAATGTGTTCATTTACGCCCGTTCGATTATGTCCGGTTAAGTTCGATTACGTCCGCCTGGTTAGGTTCCTTGAAGAATGAAGAATTTGAAGCTTGTTTCACGTGAAACACAAAAATATTTGTGGATTTTGAATTTCAAGACGTTCTTTCGATATGATTATGTTTTAATTACAATGATAAGTGCTAAGTTTTTTTGGATATCATGTGGTGTAATTCTGGATTTGTGGGTGAACTTGTGTGGATTTATGATTATTATTTTGAATTAATATGTAATTGTTTATGTTTTTTTCTCTGTTAAAGTCGTTTATGTTCGTTTGTCCATTAATGTTCATTTGTTTTTGTTAGTGTTTGTTTGTCCATTAGTGCTCGTTAGTGTTCATTTGTCCATTAGTGTGTGTTAACGTCCATTTACAATATTCACGAACGGAAACGAACAAACTCAATTCCTTAATGAACGAACATGGACACGAATTTTCGTTCCGTAGAGTGTTCATGAGCCGTCCGTTTGTCCGATAAAAACTTAACGGACAAACACAGACAAGGTCTCGTCCAGTTCGTTTACTGCAGTTGTGCTTTGGCATGCAAGAAGACTGGGAAGTTGGTTTGCAAGGTACCTATGTCTAGTAATAACACTTTTCCCTTGAATGCAACTAATTCCAAAGCAACTGCTCATGCAATGGTTAATAATGGCATTGGCATTTACGTTATGGTCATCTTCATTAAAATGGTTTAAAAACGCTCAGTAATAAGCGACTTGTGATGGGCCTGCCAAAAACAAAGAAGCAGTCAGTATGAAAGGGATGTCTATTAGGAAAGCAAACTCGCAAGCCTTTTTCCAACTGGTGCGTGGAGATCTACTAAGGTATTGGAAATAGTTCACACGAATGTATGTGGACCAATGCCCACTGAATCACTTGGAGGTAATACTTATTATTTGCTATTCACTGATGATTTTAGTAGAATGACTTGGGTGCATTTCTTACACAACAAGTCTGAAGAGTGCATGACATTAGAAGAGCACTCACGTCACCCTATACCCTGGGAGAAGAATGTGGTGAGTGTAATTACATAATAGTTTTTGAAATGGCCATGAGTATGGTGCATGAAAAGCAACAGAGTAAGTGTTTTTAGGGTGAAGCAGTAGCTGCAGCCGTGTACGTGCGTAATCGATCACCATCCAGGTCAGTAACAGGTGTCACACCATATCCAATTTGGTATGGTCAAAAGTCAGCAGCACACAAGTTGAAGGTATTTGAGAGTGTTGCATATGGGTTAACACAGGAAGAAATTAGACTCTTGAGTCAAGTAAATGTAATTTCATTGGGTAGTGGGTACTCATCAACTTCTAAAGCATACAGGTTGTATGAACTGATGAAAGAAGATCATTACCACACGTGATGTCATCTTTGATGAGCAGTCCAAATGGTGTGAAGATGTGAATGGGAAATTTGGTTTACTGGCTGATCTTATGCATGTTGTACCAGAAACAACTACTTGAAAGAAATTAAGATGAAGATGTTCAACTAGAGGTAACTGATGGTGAAGGTGAACAAGCGGCAACAGCATCCCCTAACACTATGCTGAAAGAAACTACAGATAGTGGGTCACGCTCAAAGACTTGAATAGTAAGGGCATTAAATGATCTATATGCTAATGCACGTTCTATTGATCCACCAGATTATAGTAGCTCGCTGTTAGCTTGCTCTCTCTCCTTGATGGAACCTACATCTTTTAAGGAGGTTTTAGGGCGCATAGAGTGGGTAGAAGCCATGAAGGCTGAACAACAAGCATTAAAAGATCATCAGAAGTGGACCTTAACCAATTTGCCAGAAGATAAGAAAGCCATTGGGTTGAAGTGAGTGTACAAAGTGAAGTAGAATGCAGATGGGCAAATACATAAGTATAAAGCAAGAATGGTTGCCAAAGGTTATGCATAGGAGTATGGAATTGACTATGAGAAGACTTTTTCACTGGTGTAAAACCATACATGTGATCCTCTCTCTAGTAGCTCAGAGGGGTTGGAAGGGTTTACAATTTGATGTAAAGTCTGCATCTTTAAACAGGCCATTACAAGAAGATGTGTTTGTCATGCAACCACCCGGGTTTGAAAAAATGGGACAAGAGAATAGGGTGCACAAGTTACATAAGGCCCTGTATGGGCTTAAGTAGGCACCCAGGACCTGGTATGGGAGGATTGATGCTTACTTGAAAAGAATGGGTATCACAGAATTTTCGGTGAACCAACGGTTTTATGTGAAAAAGGTGACATACTATTTTTTGGGTCTGGAAGTTAAAGCAGGGGCAAGAAAGTATGCAATGGACCTACTCAAGCGCTTTGACACATACCCGACCCGACCTTCAGTTTGAAGTTGGGATGGTGTCTCGTTACACGCAAATGCCATCAGAGTTGCACTATGGAATAGCCAAGAGAATCTTAAGGTATGTTTCAGGGACTTATGAGTATGGGTTATTTTATAAAGCATCAAAAGAAGTTGTGTTAAGAGAGATATACAGATAGTGACTGGGCATAATCGTTAGAAGATAAGGAAAGCATATCTGCAAATGTGTTTTAAGTTGGGTCAGGAGTTGTGTCTTGGTGTACAGGTGTTGTGCTGTGTGCGCGGCTTGTAAAAATATGATGGATTGGATATCTAGCTTTTGCACAAGATCGTGTTTTAAATTTATAAAAGTGATTTCTACAAAGACTAAACACACACAAAATAGGCAAGTGTACCTATCGTATATGTAGAATAGTATTGGTAAGAACCAAGTATCGATCCGTGGACACAAAGGTTTCTAATAATAAATCGTTGTTTTACTTTAATCAGAGGTTTTAATCATTTTGGGGTTAATAATTTTTTTGAGCTTTTTATAAAATATAAATGCTTATATATATAATATATAGGTGACCGAGACAAGAGATTCTAAACGGGTTTTTCAATTATGCGAAGTTTACCATCTAAGATCAAGAATCCACTCCATTTTTAGCGTTGATAATTAATATGTAGACATGTGATAGACTTGCCGTAGCAATATATGATAGATAGCTCCTTAAACCTTAAGTGAGCATCTTCGGCACTAAGGAGATGGTATGCGCATTTTAAAGTCCACCATTTCCTAATGTCATACCATCTCAATGATGTCGATTTGAGTTGACAAGTAGTTTCGTAAAGTAGAAAGATTAGGATTGACTTCGATTTCTCAAATACCAATTCTAACAACTTCGGGTGGTTGTAGTTCATCACACAACCTCCCATTGGTTGATTTATGTAGGTTATAATTACACATTCCGTTAACATATGGTTTCCTTGACTAATTTGATATCCTAAGCAAAGCCATTTTCGGATTACCAAGGTTTAGAAAAATTCACCATAACTTATATCTCATCATTTCTAAGTAAAATATAAGGATCCGTGTTTCGATAATTGTTGGTACATGATGTCAGTAGTTCAGTATCTAGTGTTATGTTTGTGTCTGTAATCGTGTTAGTTTGTTTTGGTTTGATTTAGATAGGTTGTCTCACAAGTTCGCTTGATATAAGCGAACTTGTGGACAAGCGAAGTTATTGACAATTTCGCCTAGTCTGTTAGGCGAAGTTGTCGTAACATATATAAACATATGTTACGGGTTGTATTTAAAAAAAAAGTTTTTCAGTACGTGTAATTGTGATTTGAACATCACGTGTTAAGTGTTGCAATACAACGTGTCTTTTGAGTATTGTAACGTGTGTTCGTGTTCGGTATTAACGTAGTTTACGTCCTACGCTCGTATCGTCTTACGTAGGGATTCCGCACCTACGTACTACGAGATATTTCTGTGTAGATCCGGCTGGGAACCTACAATTGGTATCAGAGCATTTGCTTGTGATTGTGTGGTTCGGGATTATCACACGAGTGTAGAAATCGTTCCGTTCGACTATTCGCGGGACGAGTTTACGTTGAAATACCGAGTTTTTGTGTCCTACCCATCTCCCACTATCAAATATAACCCATTACACCTTCGCATACCTCGCAATACGTCAAATTAAAACCTGCAAAAACCTTGTGTTCATCAGGCTAAGTTGCCGTCACTGTTCGTAGGGTTTAGGCGAAGTTATAAGTTTAAGCGAAGTTATCAACCAAGCGAAGTTGATATCAGGCGAAGTTGTCATTAAGCGAAGTTAATCAGCAGGCGAAGTTAAGGTTTCAGCGAAGTTAAGGAATCAAGCGAAGTTAAGATTAAGCGAAGTTAATCAGCAGGCGAAGTTAAGGTTTCAGCGAAGTTAAGGAATCAAGCGAAGTTAAGCTTAAGCGAAGTTAAGAATAACTTCGCCTACTGGTCACTGTTCAAATTAAATTTTTTTTTGTGTGTTTTCAAGTCGTGTTTCTTTCAGCAATGACTTCGATAAACATTACGGAACTGGTGAAAATGGAAGTTGAAGCCGGTTCAGCAACTAAGGCTCCGAAAATGCTTAAGGGTACCGATTTCGTTGCGTGGAAAGATCGGTTTGAACAGTATGTTAAATATCAAGATGCTAAGATGTGGGTGTGCATACAAGATGGATACATTCCACCAACAGCCTTGTTTGAGGGTCGTGATCAAATAAAGAAGTACAGTAAGATGGATGAGGAGGAGAGGAAAATGTATGAGGCAGAGAGTAAAGCTCATGCGGCGATCACCATGGCTCTTCCACAAGAGATTCTTCACACCTTCAGGAAATACAAAACCGCTAGAGAGCTATGGGAAACGCTAGAAAATCGATATGAAGGTAATGTGGGGATACGTGCATCCAAAATTAAGCTACTAAAAACCCAATTCTCGGTGTTCAAATATTTGAAAAATGAATCACTTGATTATATCATCACAAGATATTATCACCTGATGACCGAACTCAGCAATTACTCCATTGTATACAAAGAAGAGGAGATAGTAGAGAAACTTCTTGATGCTCTTCCACCGAAATGGGAAATGTACACGGTTTTGATGAGAGAAGATAAAGAGTTTGCCAATATCGATTTGGAAACAGCAGTCAATAAATTACGAACTTTTGAACTTAACATGGTTCGGAAAGAGATACCAACTGATCAGGTTCAGGATCCGGGAATGTATGGTGCGAAAGTTACTTCGAGTTCAAGTTCAAAGTCAGAATCCTCTACTTATTACTCAAAGGGAGACTCAAACTCAAATTCAACTCAGGATGGTCATGTGACTCTCAACATGGATGGTGATGTATGTTTCATAGCTGCAGAAAATAATTCTTCAAAACCTCAAGCCACAACTGGTAACTACTCACAGTTGCCCATGAGTGTTAAATTAGCTGAACAGCAGTTTGCTCTCTATGCATCTTTCATTGCATCTTATGAGAATTACATTAAAGGTAAAATAGTCGATCCCGCAACTTTGGATGAAGACTATGATCAGATTGATGCTAATGATCTAGAAGAGATGGATCTGCAATGGCAGATGGCTATGATAGTAAGACGGGTTAAAAGATTCATGAAGAAAACAGGTAGAAAGTTCGTTGGCGAAAGACCAGGTTTTGACAAATCAAAGGTTAGATGTTACAACTGTCAACAAAATGGTCACTTTGCCAAGGAATGTACAAATGAGAGAGTCGAACGTAGTCAGAACAGGCCTGCACAACAGAATGGGGGAGGTAGTGAGAATAGGGCTATGATATCTAGACACAATGGTGGGTATAACTGGAATCTACAGGTTGAGGAAGTCTTCGAACAGCCAAATTTGGTGAACATTGAAACTGCAGGAAGTGAGAAAGTGACGGGAGAAAATCAAGCTTACATGGCAGAAGTGAACGATCAGCTCTCTGAGGTAAGTTCTGAACTTCATTGTATGCAATGTGAAAATCTGTCTGAACAATTGAAAACAGTAACTGATCAGTTTGTTAGTTTGGACACTCAATTTAAAACGCTAAAAGAAGATCATCATTACACTAAAACTAGAGAAAACAGTTACTCGGTAAAAATAAAAGCTAGTGAAAAAGATATCAGAAGTCTTAAAGCCAGTCTAGCTGATAAAATACAAGTAATTGATCTTAGTTATGAAGTGTTGGAAGAAAAAACCAAACTAATTGCTGAAAGGGATAAACAGATAGCTGATTACCAGGTAAAAGTGGTGGAATTAAACAGAAAAATTGAACAGTTTAGAAATTCCTCAGCAATGCTTGATCACATCGTAAGTGTTCAACGTTCCCCAGTTAACAAAGGGGGAATTGGATTTTCTGAA
Organism: Bidens hawaiensis; assembly: GCF_021521415.1. Classification (NCBI taxonomy): domain Eukaryota; kingdom Viridiplantae; phylum Streptophyta; class Magnoliopsida; order Asterales; family Asteraceae; genus Bidens; species Bidens hawaiensis. The sequence goes on along the minus strand of NW_027495409.1, from coordinate 81,778 downwards.
GTTCCACCACCATATAACCATAACTATACGTATGATCCTAGTAATCAGAAATCTGTTGATGTTGAGATTAGTCAGACAGTTCCTGTCAGAGTTTCGATTAAAGAACCTGAAGTTAGTAAAAGCGAAACAAGTAAGCCTGTTTCGAATGTTAAGATTTCTGTTCCTAGTTCTGTCTCATCAAATTCGGACAAGACATCCGAATCTAGTGAGAGAAAAGAAGGGGTAGTGTTACTAAAACGTGGGGAGGAATATAAGCCAACTGAAAAGAACTCTCCCATAAACCCGTTTGTCCCACCATATGTTAGACAAACGAATAGTAATGCAACCTCAACATATGAAACAACTGTTGAGACGAAAGTTGAACACAAGAGTTGTTTCAGATGCAATCAAATAGGACACCTGATTGCAGATTGTCCTCTAAATCAGAGATTCAGAGGTATGAGGCCTCCGAAAACTGAAAATAAATCGAATGGTAATTACTATACTGGGAAGAATGCGAACTCACCAAAGTTCAGACATTGGACTTATCCAAGATGTCAAAGAAATCGATCTCAGTTTTTCCCAGTTAACAACCAAACCAACAATTATAACTCAGTTAATCCACTAAGGTTTGGATGGACCCATAGTCAATTCTCAAGAAGGTATCCTTTCAGAACTTACAGAAATCACTCTCAAACTGCCTTTGGGCAATCAAAGTACGGGATGCCGTTTAACAGATTTAATCGACCCAAGACCAGTAGGTCTTGGGTCCCCAGATTTTAATCTTTTCGTTAACTGTGCAGGAACAGTTGAACATGACTATAAATAATCATTAGGTTGTGGATAGTGGTTGTTCCTGGCACATGACTGGTAACAAGAATTTGTTACACGAATGGAAACCTGTTCAAGGAGGTAGGGTAAGTTTTGCTGGAGAGAGCGGATGTAGAATTACTGGTATTGGAACTGTGATAAATGGTAAAATGAAGTTAGAGAAGGTGAATTTTGTTGAGGAGTTGAAGCATAATTTGTTGAGCGTGTCTCAGATTTGTGACAAAGAGTACACAGTGCACTTTAATAAAAATGAAGCAATTGTTCTGTATCCTGGTTTCAAGATACCAGAGGCATGGGTGGTGATGAAAGCTCCAAGAGAAAAGAACACATATGTAATGGATATGAGGTCAACTGAGGTGGCAACAGAAGAGTCATGTCTTCTGTCGTAGGCAACTGAATCTGAGTCCGAGTTATGGCATCGAAGAATGGGACATATACATCTTCGAAAAATGAACTACATTGTCAAGAATGGGCTGGTGCTTGGTGTTCCCTTGAAAAATTTTAACTTTGAAGATCAATGCTTATCGTGCAAGAAAGGAAAGCAACACAAGAAACCTCATCACTCCAAGAAGGTTAATTCAATAGTCAGTACCCTAGACCTACTTCACATGGATCTCTTCGGTCCCGTGAATGTAAAGAGTCTAGGTGAAACATCATACTGCTTGGTAATAACCGATGATTACTCTCGATACTCTTGGGTATACTTTCTGAAGACAAAAGATGAGACGGTTCAGTTGGTAATTAACCTGATTACCAAGGTTGAAAATATTGTGGGGAGAAAGGTTAAGTACATCAGGAGTGATAATGGGACAGAGTTCAAGAACTACCAGATGGAGATATTCTGCTTACAGAAAGGGATAGACCACCAGTACAGCGCCCCGTATACTCCGCAACAAAATGGAGTGGCTGAGAGGAAGAACAGGACGCTAATTGAAGGAGCCAGAACTATGCTGGCTGATGCTAAACTTCCCGTGGTGTTCTGGGCTGAAGCTGTTGCCACAGCCTGTTATATCCTTAATCGTGTTTTAATTATTAAAAGATTGAATAAAACTTTTTATGAACTTATGCATGGTCGAAAGCCAAACTTGAATGGTCTCGAACCATTCGGGTCCCCATGTACGATATTAAAGACAAACTCTAAATTTGGTTAGAAAGACGACGAAGGTATTTTATTCGGATATGTTGTTGGGACACCCAACAGAAGAGTCTTTAATTTATTGAATAGCAAGGTTGAAGTGGTATGTAACACTGACATCACGAGTTACAAACCACCAATGCCTAGCATGGGACCCGCTGAAGCTTTCGACTATGATAAACTGTTCAAATCTTTTAATATGCCTTACTTGGATTTTGCAGAAGTTGATGAGAAAATTGCTTCACAGATTCTGTATGATGAGGAAGATAATATTGTGCCCCGTCCGAGATACGATGAATGTCAACCTTCCTCGTCAAGTGCCGTTGATATTCCTGCTGCCTCTACTGTGGAAGAATTCTACAATCCTTTTCACTCTCAACACCAATCACCCATTGATGAACTCTCTTCGAACTTGGAAAACAATCTGGAAGTCAGTACGATTCCGACTACTGGAGTTCACAAAAATCATCCTTTGGAGAACGTGATCGGTGATCTGTCTGATGGTGTACAAACAAGACGAAGCTTGAATGAGCACACCTGTGTTTACGCAAGCATTAAGGAAACGGGTATCATTAATGAGTGCTTGTACACCTGCTTCATCAGCCAGATTGAACCAAAGAACTATCAAATGGCTCTAAAGGACAGCTCATGGGTCGAAGCCATGCAAAAAGAGTTAGCCTAGTTCGAGAAGATGGAAGTGTGGAAATTAGTTGCAAAACCGAAGAATGTGCATGCTGTTGGCACAAAGTGGGTCTTTAAATGTAAGAGAGATGAGAAAGGAATAATCATAAGAAACAAGGCGAGGCTGGTAGTTAAAGGGTTTAATCAGCAAGAAGGAATCGACTACAATGAAGTGTTTGCTCCTGTGGCAAGATTGGAAGCGATTCGACTATTTTTGGCATTTGCTGCACACAATGAAATGAAGGTGTTCCAGTTAGACGTGAAGAGTGCCTTTCTGAATGGTAAAGTCGATGAGGTAGTATACGTTGAGCAGCCTCCGGGTTTTCCTGACCCTGATTTTCCTGATCATGTGTACAAGCTAAGTAAAGCGCTATATGGTCTACATCAGGCCCCTCGTGCCTGGTACTCAACCTTGTCTGATTATCTGCTTGAAAATGGGTTCGAAAGAGGAAAGATCGACAGCACGCTGTTTGTCAAGAGAAAAGGGCGAGATTTTCTACTAGTTCAAGTCTACGTGGACGACATCATATTTGCTGCATCAAAAGTCGTCATGTGTCAGGAGTTTGAAGAATTCATGAAAAAGAGGTTTGAAATGAGTGCAATGGGTGAATTAACTTTCTTTTTAGGATTGCAGGTTGATCAGAAGAAAGATGGGATGTTCATCCATCAAACTAAATATGTCCAGGACGTTCTCAAATGCTTCAAGATGGAGGACAGCACTCCATTTGATACTCCGGATTGCGTCAACCACAAACTGGGTGCTGAATCGGATAGTGATGAAGACGTGGACCCCACCCAATATCGAGCAATCATAGGTTCTTTAATGTATTTAACTGCATCTAGACCTGATATTATGTTTGCAGTTTGTCTTTGTGCTCGATTTCAGGCAAGCCCGAAGGAATCTCACTTGAAGGGAGTGAAGAGAATATTGCGGTATCTCAAAGGCAAACCTAAGCTGGGATTGTGGTACACGAAAGGGGGAGACTTGGATTTGGTCGCTTACACAGATTCTGACTATGGAGGTTGCAATCAGAACAGGAAGTCGACAACCGGTGGATGTCAGTTTCTGGGAGGAAGATTGGTTTCATGGCAATGCAAGAAGCAGACCTTTGTAGCCATTTCCACCTGCGAAGCAGAGTACATGGCAGCATCTAACTGCTGCTCCCAGGTTCTTTGGATACAACAGCAATTGCGCGATTACGGTCTGAATTTCACTCAAACTTCTATTTGTATTGATAACACTTCTGCAATCTCAGTAACTAACAATCCCGTAAAACATAGCAAAACTAAACACATTGACATTCGTCATCATTTTATACGGGATTGTGCTGAGAAGAAATTAATAGTGCTCGAAAAGGTTGATTCGTTAGATAATTTCGCTGATCTTTTTACTAAAGCGTTTGACAGAACTCGTTTTCAAAATCTTGTTGAGCTTAATGGGATGATCAATCACGAGTAACCGTGTTTTTCGTTTTTAATTAAAAAAAAACGTCACTATCGCTTAGAATTATGTCGGTTGCTTCAGTTTGAAGGACATGTCTTCGGATGTGTTTGGTCCTCACTTCTACCAGTAGATTATGAGGATAGCCATTAACCAGATGACTGAAAGTGACCGGGGCGGTTTATGATGTGTTTTTATTCTTTCGCTGAAAAATAGTCGTTCATACTTAGTTAGAAGGACACATATTCGTATGTGGTCGGTCCAGCTGATCCATTGGATCTTCAGGATAGCCGTTTACCTGAAGACTTTGCCTTGATCGGGGCGATAGAATTTAAAATTTTTATGGGAGATGATATAATTTTTCAAGTCTACAACTTCGTAAGAAGTTTCTATACAATGTTTCTAAGAAAATTGATCCAACCTTAGAAAGTGATACACAAACTATTTCTGTGTGCTTAACTAGTGAAGTTATTAGGCCTAAAAGACTCTAGAACAGTCATTGTATGTTATGGTAGCTTTTTATGGTACGTAAAAGTTAAAGTGATACTAACTAAATCTTCTCGATTTAAAGGGAAGACTCATTCAGAGTTGTGTATGTCTCCATATACGTCTTTTCGAATGATAGGCAGAAAAGCGATTACCCAGTCATACACGAGCCCGTGAGTGTTCTGATTTCCGAGAAGATAGTGTGTCAAGTACCTGCAGTGATCCAGATTCAGGACTTGCAGTAGTCTACTGTTTGAAACTATGTAAATCTTTATTATTAAAAAAAAAAGGGGTTAAGCCTTCTGAAACCTTGTGTGTTATAATTGTCAATCAAGAGGCAAGAAACAGAACGGGTAGAAGACTCTAAAAGATCAAGATGTACTTACAGATTAATCAGACACTACGGGTCGAGGTCAACTCGGGGTGACTTAGGGAAAGCAAAATAAGCTTTGAGAATAGATAGGAGGCATCACAATCTCTGATGTGTTGTCTGTTTAAATTTTGAGCTTAATTGAACCTAATCCATATCACAGAAGCGATGAAAACCATACTAAGTAGTTTACCTGATTACAACCTGTTTCTTTATGTCATAATACCGCTGAACATGGATCTATGTGACAGTCACTTAACTAGTATGATTCCTGTTCGGATCTTTTCTAAAACATGCTAGTCCCTGTCAAGACTGAAATTTGATCCCGTGTACTTTATTTCTAAATTTTTCATTGCATATGTCGTTTTATGGTATAAAACTTGGTTACTTGGTCGTTGAACGTAACATTTAAATCTTTAAAGGAAGTTTTAAAAGACAATTGCATAATGTTCAAATTTATAAGGGTCTGTTGTGTAAATTTTAATACTAAGCGAAGTTGATATAGGGCGAAGTTATGGATAAGCGAAGTTAACCATAACTTCGCCTGAGCCTTTTCAAGCATATATAAAGGTCAACTCAGTCAAACCGTTTATATCTCAAATTTCAAGCGAACTTATAAGTAAATTAACCTTCGGCGAAGTTACCTCTCGAATCAAACATTGTTATTTTTCTCAAATTCGATCCGTGTTAAAGGTGTGTAGGGTCGGGATAACGTATAATTCGTGTCGATCATGTTAATTAGATGTCATTTTGGTCTGATTTGGGACCTCGTTCATGCAAACCATTACACACCCACTTTTCAAACTCTTTTTGACGTGTTCGTAACCAATTTGATCGTCTAGATCTCTTGTGTTACATGTTTTCATTGTTCACAATCACCAATTTCACCAATAAACCTCGTCTGGCCTCCTAAACTGTCGCCGTTTCAGTTCAGGCGAAGTTGTTCTCAACTCTTCACTAGATCTTCAAAGTGAGTGTTAGTGTGTGTTTTTATAAGTGAAAACCGGAGAGAACTCTTTTCAAGGCACACTTGATGAATGCAACATGAGCCACTAGTTATAGGCAATCTGGAAGATGAGGCACGGCCCCGTGTATTTTTATGACATGTGCCAGATTTGTTTTGTCTTTTGTGTGAGGTGGCAACGGCCCCGTGCATGCTGAGCACGGCCCCGTGCTTTTGCTTCCTGATTTTGTCTTTTCTTGTTTCAGAAGCATGGGGGCGTGTTTCTTGAGGCATGGGGGCGTGTTTCTTTGTTTTCTTGTGTTTTCTTCTGTTTTTCTTTGTCTTTTTTGCTTGTTTCTTCGTTTGAGGCTTGGTTTCACCTGAAATTATGTTTTATTATGATAAGTAGTCTTTTATGCTATGTTATTAGATAGAAATTGCAGTTTTTAGAGATTATTTGATGCCGAAAAGATGTATATTTTATGTACATCAACAGGTGGTGACTTTATCCTCTACTGAGGAAGAGTATATCACAACAAATGAAGCCAGCCTGCCAGGCCGTATAGTTGCGCAAGTTGTTAGCTGATCTTCATTATGAACAGAAGAAAGCTACAAGTATTCATGTTGATAACATGTCAGCTATCTTCCTCACAAGAAACTCAGCTATGCACAGTCGAAGCAAACATATTGACACAAAATGTCACTACATAAGGAGTTTGGTGGAGAGCAAGCTTAATCATCTACGGGCTGGAATGGGTGTTACGAAGTAGCTGAATTAAGCCGGGGTGTCGGTAGCAGTAATTCAAATTTCTTCCTTATCTTTGGCTTGTGTTTTTTCGTTATTAAATAATAATGCCTAGTCCCTGGGATGCCTGGTTCTTTATGCTAGTTTGAAGTTTTTAATGTTTATCTTTATTCCAGTTTCCAGTTCCTATTTTTATGTTTGTTTATGCCGGAATTCTGGCTATTTAAAGCCTCGTTGATTAAGTTAATAAACACAGAAAGCATTCGGTTTATTCCTTATGCACAACCCTTAAAGTAATGGACCACATATTAACCGAATCTTGTAATTACAATGTAGGGATACAGGAAAGAAAGAAACCCGGACCAAACCCTATAGAAGCATAACTCGGGCTCATGGCCAAAACACAGATAAGCCGTAACAATAGAAATCTAATATCCGCATTAAAAACATCAACCGAATTCAACATATGTATAAAGAAACAGATAACCATGGGAGTTAGAAGCGGATCTGCAAATAAAATTTGTCCTTGGTTACCAATTTCCCATCCTAGACCATCATAAAGAGTAGAACCTCCATAGCATCCCAATGTTTAATGAACCCGCGAACAACGGGACCAACAGTGTTAGCATGATGTAATGGATAATCAGGTAATGATGCATCTGCATTCATCATCTTCATTTGAGTTGGAATAATATGTGAAATATGATGGTCGGGTATTTTGTATATATATAAGTGTAATAATTATGTAGTTTTATTGAGCATATTGTTAGAACTTTGGTACTTCATACGTGCTTTTGTATTTCAGGTAATTGATCGTTAAAGATGCTAAATGCGAGACCTGTACGAGCATGGAATTATATCTCAGGAAGAACGAAGCATGATTTGATGTCTTGGGAAGTGTTACAAGGATTCGGGAAGAGTATGGATGAGAAATCATAAGCCAATGCTAAAACTGAACAAGATGGGTTGACAAAATGCGACCTTAAAGTAAAACGAGCATATCGTGAGCTAGAAAATGAGTTACGGGAGCCATAATATATGCATTTTGGGTTTCTCGACGAGAGGAATCCAAATATGAGGTTTTCCTAGGTCGCGGTACGCGACGGGTAGGGTCTATGGCCATCGCGATACGCAATGGTCTTAAAAATCGTGAAAAAACGGATTTTGACCTATATCTTCTAATGAATGGTTGACTTTTATATTATTCCGCGAATTTTTTATTAAATCTGATATTATGAACTGTGTTTATGAGCAAATCCAACGTTAAAGTAAGGCACCGGTAACGGGGCCTTACATTGCTTGTCACATGCTTATCGAGATCTTAATACCACCACCTGTATGGAGATTAGGACTTTAGAAAACCCTTTCATACACTATTCCCCCACTGAATAAATTTCCTTACCCGACATTATTCCCCTAGGAGCCCGTTTGGACCATATTTCTTTTCATTTATTAAACTGAACATTACACACCATTTCAGCCTTGGCCTTCACTTTATTTTAACCCTGTGTGATGAAATCCAGTTCGTTATCGAGTTGTATATAGTCAGTTGTTGAGCATAGTACACAATGTACTTTTGTCTCGGTTGAGTGTAAGTATGTGTTTATCAGAGTTGTATATTTATTTGCTTAAGTATATTGTCTATCAGCTGCAAAAAAAAAAAAAAAAAAAAAAATGGCAAAAAGAAAGTCAGTTCTTATTCAGTTATGTAATTAGCAGTCTGTTTATTTTTGATTAGTTGTTTGTGTATTTGTAAACTGAGTTACATCCACCTTAGTCACTAAATATGCCTATTCCGCACCCAACCTAAGCCCCAGCAAAACCTTAGTCCGAGTCTTTATGCAACCGGTGGTTAATGGGTGGAGATAAGACTGTCCTGCAAGCTTATTAAGTTGTGACTCATATTTGGTATTTGAGGGCAGAGACATATACTAGCACATCTTTTGCTAGTCCAGATATTAAACCGAAAGGAGTGTTGATAGTGTGAGGGGTATGAACATGTATGCTTTAACCGGAAACAAAGTACACTCATCTAGACAGCTCTATTGTTTTTATTATAGCACTTAATCGTATTTGTGGGATGTCAATCTAGAAAGTGTCAGTCTTGGAAACTAGGTATGACCTTAAACCTTACTAGTATTAATGGCGATAATTCACATACCTATGACGGAGGTTAATGTTTACTTTAGAGTTTTGCTTGAGGGCAAGCAAAAGATAAGTGTGGGGATGTGATGGTCGGGTATTTTGTATATATATTATTGTATTAATTATGTAGTTTTATTGAGCGTATTGTTAGAACTTTGGTACTTCATACGTGCTTTTGTATTTCAGGTAATTGATCGTTAAATATGCTAAATGAGAGACCTGTACGAGCATGGAATGATATCTCGGGAAGACCGAAGCATGATTTGATGTCTTGGGAAGTGTTACAAGGATTCGGGAAGAGTATGGATGAGAAATCATAAGCCAATGCTAAAACTGAACAAGATGGGTTGACAAAATGCGACCTTGAAGTAAAACGAGCATATCCTGAGCTAAAAATGAGTTACGGGAACCATAATATATGAATTTTGGGTTTCTTGACGAGAGGAATCCAAATATGAGGTTTTCTTAGGTCGCGGTACACGACAGGTAGGGTCTATGGCCATCGCGATACGCAATGGTCTTAAAAATCGTGAAAAAACGGATTTTGACCTATATCTTCTATTTTCCGAACCCTAATCAGTATTGACGACCAGCAGCAGCTATTAGGCGATTTTGGGTGAATTCCAGGGCTACCAATCATCTCTTGATCAATCCTAATGGCCTTTTTCATCATAATTGAAGATCTATCGATGACGATGATCGGCTAGTCTTCTCCGAATCATACCTGGGATGTAAAGTTTGTAACAATTTCAGTTTCCTCATGTGACTAAGAACATTTATGTATAACTGTTTATGGTTAGTCTATGATTATTGATGTTTAGTATTTCTGTGTGTTCAATCGGTTTAGGTTTACGTTGATCTGAACGATTAGTTACCAGTTGCTATAATAGTTGATCATAGGGTTGTTTGATTAGGTTAAATACGACAAAGCATATAATTGCCCTTAACTGATCACACTGGCAGGGACCTTTTGATAATCAATGCCGTGTGTAAAGCAATTATTGTTGCCTAAGGTTTTGTCTAGTTGACGAGTCTGTAGTTAACCGTTAATGATTAATCTGTTAGGTTGCATGAGATTACTGTAAGTTTCCTACTTGAAGTCTCGGGTGTGACTTTCTTTGTTAATTGATTGAAACTCGTTTACTTGTTTGTTTGCTTAATTCTCTAAATTCACTTTAATTGCTTGTGTGATCTGCACTAAAAACCAGTCACTTCACAATTAGAAATCTGTTGCATGAATACATTAACCACATACTCCTGGTGGATACGATACCTTATTTATCCTATCTATATAGTTTAACTAGGTTTTTGATTGACTCAAACAACGGTCATCAAAATGGCGCTGTTGCGGGGGAGTTAGTGCGCTTAGTGTTTTTCGTGTTATTTGATTTTTGTGTTTAATTTTAATTTTAATTTTAGTTTTAATTTTGTTTTCAATTTTTAGTTTAAATTTTATTTTTCTGTATTTTACGCGGGTTGTGTTAGTTGTGCAGATTACAGGTTTATGCACACCCGCCATTCGGGCCGACAGTCTCCGTTAATTTACGAGCCCAAAATAGAGATGTTAGCTCGGCAGAACCGAGTACAAAACAGAAATTCAGAAATGCCAGAACAGAACCAGAACCAACACGGAAACCAGAACCAGTACAATGACCAAAACCAAGACCCACTCCCACAAACTATCGCGTTTCACCCAGCCAACATACCTGACCTACCAGACTTCAATAACCAAAATGACCAAAATCACTCAGCTCGTGCTTCCAGAACCCGAAACCAAAACCCAAGACGAAACCTAAACCTCAACTTTGACCGAGCCGGGCCATCCACTCCAAATAATAACCCCAACCGCCGAGTTCGGATAAATATCGATGATGTTCAACCAAGTGTTCCGACAGAAGAGGAAGACGAAGGGGAAAATAATAATGGAAACGAAGGTTTGGAGATCGATAATTAGGTAGACAGATGGGTTAGAGATAATCGGCAGTTGAGCCCGAGAACGAAGGTTTTGAGCAGGAATATGTGGGTTATGGTAATCAGGATGAAGAGGTAGAAGAGCCGGTTAATCGAAGACGGGATTAACCAGTTAACAGAAACGGAAGGGGTCGAGACAGGGTGAATCGTGCAGAACGGCCCGAAATATTTTGTGGTATTACTTTTAGCCGGGGCGGTTTGGGAAACCCCGGGGGGCTTAGGAGGAATTATATGGCTCCGGTTCGTGATGTTAACAGTCGGTTCAGACCGGCTATCTCATATGGAGCATCCCCGTTGGTTCCACAGGTATGAGTGCAGGGATAACCGACTTTTAAGTCCCGGCCGTCAAACATCAACATCGTACCTCATTTTCACGGGATGGCTTCCGATGACCCGTATTCTCATTTGACTGATTCTTCAGCTATCTGCGGGTCGATTGGTGATGGTACTTATGATTAGGATGAGGTTCGGTTGCGGTTGTTCCAGTTTTCATTAAAATACAAGGCAAAGAACTGGTTTAACTCTCTACCGATGCACAGTGTCGGGAACTGGGCCGAGATGCAGCAGTTGTTTTTAAACGAGTATTATTCGCAATCGAAGACAAGTGAAGCCCGAATGGAGATCCGAAACTTTTCACAGTTATCGGGTGAATTATTTCACGAAGCCTTTACCAGGTATAAAGATATGATCAAAAAATGCCCACATCATCAAATCGATCTGTGGGAACTGATGAAGTGTTTTGTTGATGGTTTGACATACGAGGATCGAAAGCATCTTAAGGCCTCGTGTAACGGTCAATTGTTGAATCAGCCTGAGGAGGAGGATCGGGATTTTTTGGAGTTTATGTGTGAAGATTCCAAGGCAGAAGCAACATCTGAAAGACGAAGACGTGGTAACTCCTCCAGGTCAGTTAAGTCAGTCACGAGTGAGTCTGAAAGAATTGCTAAGTTTGAACGTGAACTGGCTGGGTACATAAAGGGTAAGAAGAAAGAAGTCGGGAAAGTTGGTGTTAAATTCCCGGTTTGTGAAGATTGTGGTGAACTTTGGCATAAGGCGGAAAATTGCCCCGAGTTTTCTGATGAAGAGGAGGATGAACCTGAGGAAGTTAATTATGCTTACGGAGATTCCAATGGTCAAGGCTTGAATTCAAACACCTATCACCTAGGCCTGAGGAATCACCCGAACTTTCGTTATGGGAACGCGTCTACACAGTTGAACCCGAACTTTCAGGCATCGAGCCAGAACAGGTCGCAAGGTAATTACCGCCAGGGCGGTTATCAGCAGCAACAAAGTTCGTATGATCAAAATCGGGGGTATAACAGAGACGGTAACCGGGGTGGAAATTCATCGGGTAATCAGGACCTGCAGAGGGGGTCTTCGGGAAATTCGGATGAGTCGGTGCACTCAAAGTTGTATGCGTTGCTGAAGGTTATGACTGATCATAAAGTTGAAACGATGCAACAGTTCGAGTTACGAGATAAATCGTCAGAGGAAATGTTAAAGCAGATTGGTTAGCTCGCTGCAGATGTGGCAACGCTACAGAATAATGCGGGCCAACTCCCGAGTGACACCGCAGTTAACCCGAACCATTACTGCTCAAGCTCCAAGAAGGGAAACAATGTGCACATCAACGCTGTAAGTCTTTTACCTCATTTTGAAATTTCTGTTGTTGAAGTTGATTCACCACCACAGTTTGTTGAGGGGGTGGTGGAATATGTTAGTGGTGAGAGTGATTGTGTCTGTCAAAATGAATCAATTTTCCAAAATGAATCAGAACCAAAAACATATGAAATGTCTTTTTGTGAAAATTGCACTTGTGATAAATGTTTTAATGAAAAGTTGACCAACATGAGAGACGAGGAGGTGGAGAATAATACCACCTCAAGTAAAATCCAAGACCCTGGAGTGCCACTTTTATCAATTCAAATTGGGAAATTTAAATCTGATCGGTCACTTCTAGATCTTGGAGCATGTGTTAGTATCATGCCTGGTAGTTTATATGATCAGTATGAATTTGGCCCATTAGAAAGGGTAAACAGCACCGTGGTGTTGGCAGACCAAACTCATACACTTCCCCGGGGAATGGTGACAAATGTGATGGTTCAGGTGGAGGAATTCTTCTACCCAGTTAACTTTCTTGTACTTGACTATGTTAAAGGTGTGAATAATACACAACCGTAAGTTATATTGGGTAGGCCATTCCTTGCCACAGCACATGCGGTAAGTGATTGTGCTAAGGGTGTTTTGGGAATTAAGTGTGGAGACCGTGATAAACGGTTATTATTGTTTGAAAATGCTAATAACCCTCTTGTTGACAAATGTGTATCCTTGGACAAGGATCACACATAAGAGGAATGTTTTGTGATTAACAGGATAGATAAGAAGGGATTTGAGATACAACAGAGTGAGAAGGTGGAAGAGAAAGGTAGCCGACCAAGGAAGAAGAAAGTGAGACATCCACCCAACCAAAATGATCAAGAGTGGAGACTGAAGATGTTCGGGCCATATCCTGGCCTATTGGAAGACTGGCAACAAATGATTGAAGAAAAGCGTGCTTAAAATGATGAGGTTGCACGGGAGTGGGCCAGATGCCCACCTTGAATGGCATACAAGTTTCAAAAGGGTGGTATTTCTACATTTTGTATATTTTTTAGTTTGCATTTTTATATATTTAGTATGCACGCAGGCTAATCGACTGAGGAAGTTGGCTTGAGGAAGACACATGGCAGGATCCGAAGAGGCTGGCATCTGGAGATATGTCGTGATGTTTGAAATACTATGCTTTATGTTATGTTTTTGAAAGACAAGTTATGGATGTTCATAATGAATGGTTGACTTTTATATTATTCCGCGAATGTTTTTATTAAATCTGATATTATGAACTGTGTTTATGAGTAAATCCAACGTTAAAGTAAGGCACCGGTAACGGGGCCTTACATTGCTTGTCACATGCTTATCGAGATCTTAATACCACCACCTGTATAGAGATTAGGACTTTAGAAAACCCTTTCATACACTATTCCCCACTGAATAAATTTCCTTACCCGACATTATTCCCCTAGGAGCCCGTTTGGACCATATTTCTTTTCATTTATTAAACTGAACATTACACACCATTTCAGCCTTGGCCTTCACTTTATTTTAACCCTGTGTGATGAAATCCAGTTCGTTATTGAGTTGTATATAATCAGTTGTTGAGCATAGTACACAATGTACTTATGTCTCGGTTGAGTTGTAAATATGTGTTTATCAGAGTTGTATATTTATTTGCTTAAGTATATTGTCTATCAGCTGCAAAAAAAAAAAAAAAAAATGGCAAAAATAAAGTCAGTTCTTATTCAGTTATGTAATTAGCAGTCTGTTTATTTTTGATTAGTTGTTTGTGTATTTGTAAACTGGGTTACATCCACCTTAGTCACTAAATATGCCTATTCTGCACCCAACTTAAGCCCCAGCAAAACCTTAGTCCGAGTCTTTATGCAACCGGTGGGTAATAGTTGAGATAAGACTGGCCTGCAAGCTTATTAAGTTGTGACTCATATTTGGTATTTGAGGGCAGAGACATATACTAGCACATCTTTTGCTAGTCCAGATATTAAACCGAGAGGAGTGTTGATAGTGTGAGGGGTATGAACATGTATGCTTTAACCGGAAACAAAGTACACTCATCTGGACAGCTCTATTGTTTTTATTATAGCACTTAATCGTATTTGTGGGATGTCAATCTAGAAAGTGTCAGTCTTGGTAACTAGGTATGACCTTAAACCTTACTAGTATTAATGACGATAATTCACATACCTATGACGGAGGTTAATGTTTACATTAGAGTTTTGCTTGAGGGCAAGCAAAAGATAAGTGTGGGGATGTGATGGTCGGGTATTTTGTATATATATTATTGTATTAATTATGGATGAGAAATCATAAGCCAATACTAAAACTGAACAAGATGGGTTGACAAAATGCGACCTTGAAGTAAAACGGGCATATCCTGAGCTAAAATGAGTTACGGGAGCCATAATATATGAATTTTGGGTTTTTGACGAGAGGAATCCAAATATGAGGTTTTCTTAGGTCGCGGTACACGAAAGGTAGGGTCTATGGCCATCGCGATACGCAATGGTCTTAAAAATCGTGAAAAAACGGATTTTGACCTATATCTTCTATTTTCCGAACCCTAATCAGTATTGACGACCAGCAGCAGCTATTAGGCGATTTTGGGTGAATTCCAGGGCTACCAATCATCTCTTGATCAATCCTAATGGCCTTTTTCATCATAATTGAAATCTATCGATGACGATGATCGGCTAGTCTTCTTCGAATCATACCTGGGATGTAAAGTTTGTAACAATTTCAGTTTCCTCATGTGACTAAGAACATTTATGTATAACTGTTTATGGTTAGTCTATGATTATTGATGTTTAGTATTTCTGTGTGTTCAATCGGTTTAGGTTTACGTTGATCTGAACGATTAGTTACCAGTTGCTATAATAGTTGATCATAGGGTTGTTTGATTAGGTTAAATACGACAAAGCATATAATTGCCCTTAACTGAGTCACACTGGCAGGGACCTTTTGTTAACCACTGCCGTGTGTAAAGCAATTATTGTTGCATAAGGTTTTGTCTAGTTGATCAGTCTGTAGTTAACCGTTAATGATTAATCTGTTAGGTTGCATGAGATTACTGTAAGTTACCTACTTGAAGTCCCGGGTGTTATTTGCTTTGTTAATTGATTGAAACTCGTTTACTTGTTTGTTTGCTTAATTCTCTAAATTCACTTTAATTGCTTGTGTGATCAGCACTAAAAACCAGTCACTTCATAATTAGAAATCTGTTACATGAATACATTGACCACATACTCCTGGTGGATACGATACCTTACTTATCCTATCTATATAGTTTAACTAGGTTTTTAATTGACTCAAACGACGGTCATCAACATACATCAAGCATGTTAGTTGTTACATAAAAGAATATCACAAATTACATAACTCTAAATCAACTAAAACAGATTATGCAACGACGAATGCGAAGATTAGACATTACAATGGAATGAGCTTGATATGGAATAGCAAAGCCTGCTTTCAAGAGGCATCAATCACCACTGCCTCCATTAGTTAATCTGTTATAAAGAAATGAATTATGAGATATAACCTATTGGTGAATTGATTTGAAATGATAATGCAGATGTTATTCCAACTCATTAAATTTTATTTTCACTTCTTATGAATAGGACCGTAACAAAACCCTAAATAACTTCAAAATAATCACCTCAATTTGTAAATTTCATAGAGAAAATCTTTTCAAAATACTGAATCCAAAACCTTAGTTTTACTTCTTTCAACTCATTTTGGTGACTGTGTAGCATTGCGAAAAGTTGTTGGTTCTTGCCAAACTTTTTAATAATTTCAGCCTTTTGTTGACACACTATATCTTGAGTAATATTTTAATAACACCTAACATTATATCATATATCTTACGTAATTCATATTTTGATAAATTTAATTACTAATATTTTATGTATTAAATATTCTATAAATTTTAATTGTTTCCTAATAACATACTGGGTGTGTTTCTAGTACTTTTGTGTGCACCATTTGGGGTGATTTATGAGGGATCTTTATCTATTTTGACTTTACTATACGTGTGTGTATCGGTGTTTATGTGTTGTTGTGTTTACGTGTGTGTGATTAGTTGAAACCATAGGCTGTAGGAGCCATGATTATTCCTTCAGATCGTGTCCCGGGACAAGGGGTGTAGGTAATGAGAAACGTAGGGGGGATACTTTGTGTTTGTCTTCATGGAATGTAGGAACCCTAAATATTAAGTTGTTGGAGTTGGTAGATGTGCTTAAAAGACACAGGGTCCATATAGCATGCCTTCAGGAAACTAGGTGAAAAGGCGATAGAGGAACTGAGTGCAATGAGTATTCAGGGTCTAATGGGGCTAAGAATAAGGTGGGGTTTAGGTCAAAATTTGAGTTGCAGCCTTAATTTAGGTCAAAACAAAGTTCCATCCCTAACTTGGATCAAAATTTAAGTTCCAACCCTAGTTTATTAGGTCAAATTAGCGTTCAAGAACCTCAAAAGCCTCTATCACAAATACTCACTGGTTCAGGTACTTAATCACACTCATCAGGTGTAACAAAACAGTAAGTAACTTCAAAAGGATAAATACCAAACAAATCATCGCCTCAATTTGTAAATTTCAAGGAGAAAGTCTTTTCAAAATTCTGAATTGAAAACCTAGTTAGCATCAACACAAATAGTGAACATGATCGAACCTAAATAGCGGCATAAATACCAAAAACTACTAGTATACAACTACAATAGCACCAAACAAGTAAGAGATTATAATCTAAAGCTAGCTAGAAAACAATGTAGACACGGAAGTATGAGCCAAGAAGTGAGATTAACTCACCGGTAGGTGAACACAGCAATTGATTAATTTGAACATGAACTAAACCCGGAGAATATTTAGCACAACTGACCAATTTTATTAATCAAGAAAATAATAACTCAAAAGGCGATCCATTAGCTCGAACAGACCCCGCCTTCTAGGACCATAACTCAGTTATGGGAATTAATTCCAACATTAAAGACCTCCGAAGACAAAAGGCGATTCAGCTCACTTGAGGGATTGGCTGAAGCCCACTGTTTGAGAGCTTACGGTTTCATGTTCTATTTCACTCCCCTCACTATACTATTTCGCTATCTTAGAGTGGTTTGTTCAAATTGAATTAAGAGCATGTTTGGGATTGAGTTTGAAAAATGCTAATTGGCTTATTGGTGTTTTTAAAAAACCAATAAGTTAAAATGTGTTTGGCAATCAAAAATATCTTTCTTATTTTAGCTTTTTAAAAGGGTTAAAAAGCAGTTTTATAAAACCCCAAATTATGGTTTTCAAAATAGCTTTTTAAAAAACCCAATAAGCATTTTTTAAATTTAATCTCAAACACGCTCTAATTAACCGACAATCATTTCAAATTTGAGTCAAAGTTAAAGTCAAAATTGAGTTCCAGCCCTAATTAAAGTCAAACTGAATTCCAGCCCTAAGGTCAAAATTTGAGCTGCAAAATGATTAATAATAACCAAAACCTAGGGATATATATATATATATATATATATATAACATTATTATAACTACTAATATAACACTAAATGAGATAATTGAAGCTAACTAGAACCATGTAGACAATAATAATAATAATAATAATAATAATAATAATAATAATAATAATAATAATAATAATAATAATAATAAAGTTAGTGTGTTTGTTTGTTTGTTAAGCCTCTTGAGGACTTGCCGGAAAGTGTAAACAGATGACCTCATATTCAGACACATTATTCTTGCTGAAGTTAATGGACCTTGTTTGTTTTTTGTTGTTTAAGTGGGTTGACTTTGTTGATAAACTTGACCCAATATAGATTCTTTATAAACCAGTTTCGGGTTTGATCGACAAAAGTTAATAACCGAATCGGGTAGGAACCGATTTCGGGTATGATCAGGTATTTGACCGGGTTTATCAGGATTCAGGTATGGTCGGGTCGGGTCTTGACCACCTAGAGGTGGAACCGGTCACGACGGGTCCGATTCCATATAAGATCTTTATGAGGAATCAGATTCCAGTCAAGTAGGATTTGGTTCCAGGTCGGGCCTAGAACCGGAGTTGTGTTTGGTATAGAAGTGGGGAACCCGTGTTTTTCGAAACCAAAATTGAGTACAAACAAGTTCTGGGACAAAAGTCAAGAAATTAGTCAAGTAGGAACCAGTTCCAGGTATAGTTGAGTTTTTGACTGGTTTTGCCGGGTTTTTATTAGTTTTGACTGGGTCGGGTCTGGGTTTTGACTAGGTAGAGGTGGAAGTGGTTTCGAGGGTCTGAGTATGGTTATGAGAAGAAACTGAAACCTGGTTTGTATCCGCGGGCGGATAGAACCAGGTTTGTTTCCGAGTTAGGTCTAGAACCGGGTTTTATGCTCACCTCTAGTTTGTTATACATGAAAGAAGGAACCCGGAGAGAAAAAATGAGTTAACCAATAGGCATATAAAAACTCAATCGAAAAAGTCATAACCAATAGAACTTCAACAAATAACTCCCTTGTACTATAAGACTCCAAAACGTTTGAATGGAATTCTAGGAAAAATTGAGTTAACACCTCTCTTATCATGACATGTGATTTAACTAGGCTACATAAATGCCTAAACGTTAATAAAATAAAACTTGGTTGCTAATCAATATCGTGAAAGAATACGCTTTTTATTTTTTATAAAATATGTAATCGTTTAAAGAAATCAATGTTGATAAATGGTATCATAAGTACTTGAAAAAATAATTAGTAAATAAGAAATTTTGTTAGTAAATAAGGGTCAAGTTATTCTAGAAAGGTAAACAAAAATGAGAAGCATTTTTAGCTACACAAAAAAAACCCTAAAAAATTACAAGAAAATTAATAAAAAAAATCATAATTCAAAATTTAATAAAAAAACGAAAAAAAGTAAAAACAAAAAAAATGTTTCATCGTCTTTTTCATTCTCATAAACACACACACACACACAATAGTAAGTGAAAAAAATCGTGTCTTTTTGTTTGTATTGTGTTTTGTGTTTATTTTCATCATTGATTGTGTTTTTTTCTTAACATTGTGTCTTTTTTATATTGTGTTATATTACTCAGTATTGCGCTATATTTTATCAGGCATTGTGTTATATTTTGCGATATGTTGTGTCTTTTTTTAGTTATAACTGTGTCTTTTGTTCGTTTTCTTCATTGTATTTTTTATCTTGGCATTGTGTCTTTTCGTCAAAAATTTTTAATTATTTTATATTTTTTTGAACAGGAATGATGTCGGAAACATTTTAGTTTTTAATTTTTTTTTTGTTTTTTATTTATACTTTGAGTTATGTGTTTTTTTATTGAATTTATTTTTAAGGGCTTTTTGTGTGGTCACAAATATTTCTCACAATTCTTATATTTGTCTCCCTTTTTATTTTAACTTTACCATTGTAAATAATAGTAAAAAAGAATAAAGAAATCGCCCTTGAATGGTTTTGTTAATTTGTACTTTGTAGGTGAGTTTGCCTTTTATATAAAAGCCCATGGGCCAGATGTACCCCATTCAATACATATATGATTGGATATTAGGCATTTTACGAACTAATTTCTTTACAAACTGAAGACCAATGATTATATTAGGGCCGTCCAAATCGCTCGACGCTCGAACTCTCTCGCCGCTCTCGCTCGAAAATTGCTCGGAAAATGCTCACTCGTTTTTTCGCTCGATTGAAAACGAGCCGCTCTGCTCGGTTCGGTTTGTAAACGAGCCAATGGGTTCCACGGATTTTTCACCCAACTAACCATTTAAATAACTAGACACAATAATCGGGAAAACCGAGTTTAGCCACGAAATCACCATGAATTCGGTTAAAATCAACCTAAGGTGTCGATCATATGGCATTTATGGGTCTCGCTCGGGTCCATAGGGTTGAGTACTGTGATCAGGTTATCACCCAGGTAAGGAATAACGTCTTATCTTTGATTCTTGGAACAGTTTTGCCAGTGCCCAACTCACAGTTTCTCTTCTCTTTACATTTATCGTAAGGACATGCCACATAACCTAGCCTTAAGGTGTATGAGTGAAAACAACAGGTGGGAATTCTTAAGGAATTTCCCGTAAATAAATGCAATCTAATTTCGAAAAGTTTTCTTTGAATGTTGAGGCATAGCCTCGGAGTTTGTGTGTATGTGCATAACAATATAATAGATAATAAATAAATAATTATCTAAGAAAGCTGTAAACAATTTAATTTGAACATATAAAGGTAAACAGATAGGCACGTATAGGGTTCCTAAACATGTGTCTAAGGCAATTTCTAGCGACCTATCTTAAACCTTCGGCTCTGATACCAATTGTTGGTACATGTATGTCAGTAGTTCATAGTCTAGCATTTGTAATCGAGTCTGTAATGTAATTATGTTTTGTTTATGTTTGTTTTGTAATGCGCGAAGTTGTCAACAAGTTCGCTATGGCGAACTTGTTGAATCAGCGAAGTTATTGACAACTTCGCCTGTGGCGAAGTTGTCGTGTTTATATACTGTTTCAGACGAAACAGTTTAAGGTTGTTCGTTTAGGGTTTTCGTTTCAGTTTTCAGTAACCGAGTTACGTGTCATAGTCTGTAACGGTGACCTCGGGTCACGTGTTTGTTATCAATATAACGTGGTTGGTTTATTGCTTGTGTGTTCGATCTCTATATTCTCTACACTCGTATCTACCTACGCAGGGATTCCGCACCTGCGTTGTTAGAGACATCCCGTGTACTATCCGTCCAGGAACCTACAATTGGTATCAGAGCCTTAGGCTCTTACGCTATGGTTCGAGATCTGCGTTTTTGGTGTTTCTGGCACGTTTCTGTGCGTTTTCGGCCGAACAGCCGCCGCAGGCGAAGTTATGAACAGGCGAAGTTATGAACAGGCGAAGTTATGGCCAGGCGAAGTTATGAACAGGCGAAGTTATGGCCAGGTGAAGTTAAAAAAAAAAAAAAAAAAAAAAAAAAAAAAAAAATTGTTTGGAGTTTTCGTCTGTATGGCCGGGTGTACACGATTATTGTGAGACCAAAGATGTTGTTCCGTCAACGAGTGATCTTGTTATCTCTTGGTCTTACGTGTGAACAAATACGTGTCAACTCTGGATTTGGAGTTGAGGTTGTGAATGGGATATTGTTTGAAACTGGATATTGACACATATTCGGGTGTTTGTGGGCAATGAAATTGTTGTTGTTCGTGGTTGACCAACCGAAGAAAGTCAAATTGAACTGAAGGTTTTCGTCATTACTGGATTGCGGTCAGAGCATATTATTTATGTTATTTTCAAGGCGTTCAAGAATTGGATCCTGAAACGTGATGCTTATTTATACGAGTGAAGATTCTGGAACAAGTTGGATTTAACCGGGAATTAAAGTGTCTATGTTCTTGATTGTTATCCCTGGTGATTGAAGATGCTTCGGATTAATTAATGGTCATGTGTTAGATTCTGTCAAGGTGGTTTTGTGATGAAATTGATCACCTGATGTTGAGTAGTTGAAGATTAAACCTTATCGTATGCCGACGAGTTGGTGAAGTTGTGGAGGAAGCCCAACTTCATGTGTTGGTGAAGTCAGATGGACTCACGTGATTGGTTGAGATGATCTATTGGCACGAGGATGCATGCATTTCAAAGACCTCAATCGTTATAGTCGGAGAAGCTTACACTGAAGGGGAGATCTGATATGGAAGACGCTGGGTGATTGGTAGATTTGTGAAGCTACAGGACAGATTCAGACACGGCTGGTTGATGAATAAAACAGAAGATCATCAGTTAAGAGGGAGTCTGTTAGTGCATGTTTTGTAACAGATGATCTTTCGTGTTTGTTAGAATTGAGAGCAACGGTCAAAGGGGAGACTGTTGGTGCATTCTGTGACCGTCGCTATGCAATTCTGACCAGCGGATCGTCACAGGCGAAGTTAGCACAACTTCGCCTAGGCGAAGTTATAACAACTTCGCCAACGGCGAAGTTGTAACAACTTCTGCCTTAGGCGAAGTTATCACAACTTCGCCCTAGGCGAAGTTATGAACAACTTCGCCTACTGAAGCCCAAGCCCGTGAAGATTGTCTATATATACATGTGTCGTGTTAGGTTATAGAGAGGGAATCCAGTAATTCAGAGAGTGTGTGTTACAGTTTGAGTGTCAAGAGAGAGCAAGAGAGTGAGAGTCGTGTGAGACGACCCGAGGTAGAGCTCACCTCGGGTCAGTCGTGTTTTCTGTTTATGTTACGGTATGTAACGTGATTATTTTATATATGAATCTGCAGATTTGATTATCCATTCTTGTATTTGTTTGTGTATTTGATCGTGTACGTGTTTGTGTTCTTCGTCTATACACCAATAAACGAGTCTAGGAGGATTCCGCACTCCTAGACCTCGTGCGGATCTCGTATCGATCAGTCCAGGAACCTACAAGTGTTCATAACTTCGCCTGTTCATATACCATTTGCTGAGTGTGTCGCAGATCTGTGATAAAGAATACACTGTCCATTTCACAAAGAATGAAGCGATTGTATTGAAGCCTGGTTTTCATATACCAGAAGAATGGATAGTAATGAAAGCTCCACGTGAAACGAATACATACGTGATGGATATGAGGTCTACTGAAATGGCCACCGGAGAATCCTGTTTAATGACAAAGGCAAGCGAATCAGAATCAGAATTATGGCACAGGAGAATGGGACATATTCATCTTCGGAAGATGAACTTCATTGTCAAGAATGGGCTTGTGATGGGCGTTCCCTTAAAAAGTTTTAACTTTGAAGACAAATGTATAGCGTGCAAGAAGGGAAAACAACACAAGAAAAGCCATCTCACCAAGACAATCAACTCAATTGCTGGTACTCTAGAACTACTTCATATGGATCTCTTCGGTCCGGTGAATGTACAAAGTCTAGGTGGTACTTCTTACTGCTTGGTGATAACTGATGATTACTCGCGATACTCGTGGGTATATTTTCTGAAAACGAAAGACGAGACGACTCAGATGGTGAAGAATCTAATTACAAAAGTTGAGAACGTCATGAGTAAATCAGTTAAATTCATCAGAAGCGACAATGGGACAGAGTTCAAGAACTTTGAGATGGAAATCTTTTGTCTTCAGAAGGGTATTGAGCATCAATACAGCGCTCCGTATACTCCACAACAGAACGGAGTAGCTGAAAGGAACAACCGAACGTTGATTGAAGGAGCCAGAACTATGCTGGCAGACTCAAAGCTTCCTGTGATGTTCTGGGCTGAAGCAGTTGCTACAGCCTGCTATGTTCTGAATCGGGTGTTAACCGTTAAGAGACTTGGAAAAACTTGTTACGAGCTTATGCACGGAAGGAAGCCCAACTTGTGCGGTCTTGAACCTTTTGGGTCTCCTTGTTCGATTTTGAAGACTAACTCGAAATTTGGTGAAGTAGCCGATGAGGGAATCCTAGTCGGTTATGTTGTTGGGACTCCCAACAGACGGGTCTTCAATACGACAACTTGCAAGGTGGAGGTGGTTTGTAACACCGACATTACTAGTTACCAACCGCCAAAACCAAGCAATGGACCTGCTGAGCTGTTTGACTATGTTAAACTTTTTAAGTCGTTTAACGTACCTAATTTGGAAATTTCTGAAGAAGACGAAAGAGCTGTGACGAAGATGATACTTGATGAGGAAGAGAATATATTGCAACATCAGATTTTTGAGAAATCTCAACCTTCCACATCAAACACGATCGATACCCCTGCGGCCTCAACTGAAGATGAATTTATTAATCCTTTTCACTCTCAGCCAGAAACAACCATAGATGAGATCTCTTCGAACTTGGAAGACAATTTGCATGTCGGTGCTGTTCCGACCACGAGAATTCACAAAGATCACCCATTGGAGAACGTTATAGGTGATGTGTCCACGAGTGTACAAACCAGAAGTAGCCTGAATGAGCACACCTGTGTTTATTCAAGTATAAAAGAAACAGGAATAATGAATGAATGTTTGTACTCCTGCTTTATAAGCCAAATTGAACCAAAGAATTATCAAATGGCTTTAAAGGACAGCTCGTGGGTCGAAGCCATGCAAGAAGAGTTGGCTCAGTTCGAGAAAATGGAAGTTTGGACCTTGGTTGAAAAACCAAGAAATGTGCATGCTATAGGCACGAAATGGGTGTTCAAGTGCAAGAGGGATGAAAAGGGGATTATCGTGAGAAATAAGGCGAGGTTGGTTGTTAAAGGTTTTAATCAACAAGAGGGTATTGACTACAATGAGGTTTTCGCTCCTGTTGCCCGGTTAGAAGCGATTCGATTGTTTTTGGCGTTTGTTGCATCTAAAAAGATGAAGGTGTTTCAGTTAGATGTGAAGAGTGCGTTTCTTAATGGGAAAGTTGATGAGGTTGTGTTTGTTGAGCAACCTCCAGGTTTTCCTGACCCAGACTTTCCGGATCACGTATACAGGTTGAGCAAGGCGTTATATGGGTTACATCAGGCACCTCGTGCCTGGTATTCAACGTTATCAGACTACTTGCTGGAAAATGGTTTTGAAAGGGGATTGATTGACAGTACGCTGTTTGTGAAGAGAGAAGGATGTGACTTTTTACTGGTTCAAGTCTACGTGGATGATATCATTTTTGCTGCATCAAGAGTATCCATGTGTCAGGATTTTGAGGCTGTCATGAAGAAACGATTCGAGATGAGTGCTATGGGTGAACTAACCTTCTTTCTAGGATTGCAGGTTGATTAGAAGAAGGATGGGATGTTCATTCATCAAACAAAGTATGTTCATGATGTGCTGAAGAGATTCAAGATGGAGGACAGTTCTCCATATGACACCCCAATCTGCGTCAATCACAAGTTGGGCGCTGAATCAGATGGTGACGTAGATGTGGACCCTACTCTGTATCGGGCGATAATAGGTTCATTAATGTATTTAACTGCTTCTAGGCCCGATATAATGTTTTCTGTTTGTCTTTGTGCTCGTTTTCAGGCAAACCCAAAGGAATCTCACATGAAAGGTGTGAAGAGGATTTTGCGGTATCTTAAGGGCAAGCCGAAACTAGGGTTGTGGTACCCAAAGGGGGGAGACGTTGATCTGGTGGCGTATACAGATTCTGATTATGGTGGCTGTAATCAGAGTCGGAAGTCAACAACTGGAGGCTGTCAGTTTCTTGGAGGAAGATTAGTTTCCTGGCAGTGCAAGAAACAGACATCAGTTGCAATTTCAACATGTGAAGCTGAATACATGGCAGCATCCAACTGCTGCTCTCAGGTTTTGTGGATTCAGCAACAATTGCGCGACTATGGTCTGAATTTCTTACTTACTCCTATTTTAATTGATAACACTGCCGCCATCTCAGTAATTAACAATCCCGTGAAGCACAGTAAAACTAAGCATATTGACATTCGTCATCATTTCATACGGGATTGTGCTGAGAAGAAACTGATCAAGATCGAAAAAGTTGATACACTTGAAAATTTTGCTGACTTGTTTACAAAAGCGTTTGATAAATCCCGATTTCAAAACCTAATTGAGCTAAACGGGATGATCAATCCCGAGTAACCATGTCTTTGGTTTAAAAAAAAAAAAAAAAAAAAAAAAAAAAAAACATGGGTCATTTTTGCTTAAAATTAGTCGGTTACCTCAGTTTGATGGACATATCCTAGGATATGTTTTGGTCCTCGTTTCAAATTAGAGAATGAGGATAGCCATTAACCGGAAGACTGAAAGTGACCGGGGCAACTATGACGTGTGTTCTTTCAGTTGCTGAAAATTAGTCGGTCATACTTAGTAAGAAGGACACATACTTGTATGTGGTCGGTCCAGTTGATCCATTGGATCTTCAGGATAGCCGTTTACCTGACGACTTTGACGTGATTGGGGCGATTGAATTTACAGTTTTTTTTAAGGGAAATGAAATTAATTTTCAAGTCTGTTACTTCGTATGAAGTTCTATGCTGTGTTTAACAGAAAATTGATCCAACCTTGGAAAATGATATATATACTAATCGTGTGTGCTTAACTAGTGAAGTTATTAGGCTTAAAAGGCTTTAGAACAGTCATTGTATGTCGTGGTAATTTTTATGGTGCGTAAAAGTGTATGTGATACTAACTTAAACTACTCGAATTTACGTGGAAACTCCTTAAGAGTTTTGTATGTCTTCATACATATCTTTCCGAATGATAGGCAGAAAAGCGACTACCCAGTCATACACGAGCCCCTGAGTGATCTGATTCCCGTGAAGAAAGCATTTCAAGACACTGCAGTGATCCAGATTCGGGACTTGCAGTAGTTTAATACTCCGAAGTCAATAAGAATGTTTGGTTACAAAAAAAAAAAAAAAAAAAAAAAAAAAAAAAAAAAAAAACATGTATATTTTTAGTACTTATGAGACATAGTAACAATCAAGACTTCTCATGTCTGGAGTAAGAAGAGAACGGGAAGCAGTCAACGAGTATATACAAGTTAATCAGACACTATGGGTCGAAGTCAATTCGGGGTGACTTGGGTATAGCCAAATACGCTTTGAGAATAGATAGAAGACACCATTATCTCTGAGATGTTGCCAACTTAAATTTTTGAGCTTAACTGAACCTTAATCCGTATCACAGAAACGATGAAAACCATTTACGTTATTTACATGCTTACAACCTGTGTCTCTATGTCATAATACAGCCAAACACGGATCTAAGTGACAGTCACATCGTTAGTATGATTCCTGTTAAGATCTTTTCTAAAACGTAGTGGTCCCTGACTAGACTGAAATTTGATCCCTTATTTCGTTAAAATTTTTCTAAGATTTTTTAGTTTTTGTAGTTATATTATTTTATTGTTGGTTACTGGGTCTTGATCATATTTGTTTAACTCTTTTTGGTAATTTCTAAGGTTAAATTCAGGATTATTCAAACTTAAAGGGCTGATTTTGCAAATTACGGGCGAAGTTGTTGAATTCGGCGAAGTTGTGCTTAACTTCGCCTTGGCGAAGTTATGCGTAACTTCGCCTGAACCAACTCAGCCCTATATAAGGAATTTCTAACGGGAACAGTAACATATATTGAAACTTTCCGGCGAAGATAATATCAAAAACAGATTATCCGCGATCTTGTTATCTTCGATTTCGATCCTTGATTTCAGTTTCTAGTACTCATTGACGGTATGTATGGTCAATATCTTTCTCGTTATAGTTTTACCCGGTTCGAGACCTCGGGTCGTCGAACCTTAGAAACCAAGTTTTCCGACCTCACGTTACGTGTTCATGGACGACCTTTTCGTCCTAACACCATTGAAATATGTTGGACTTCATTGTTAGATCGTTAAATCGGTCCGAAACGTCGGATAACACTTGTTTGAATCTGAACAGTCGCCGTTTCAGATTCAGGCGAAGTTAAGGTTTACGCGAAGTTATTCTCAACTTCGCCAGTGGCTTAAGTTCGCCTTCAGCGAAGTTATCCACAACTTCGCTTGAAGCTTAATTTCGCCTATGGCGAACTTATCCATAACTTCGCCTTGAACATAACTTCGCCTATTTCAAATTTTTTATAAGTTTATAGACGAACTTACAGATGAAGCGAAGTTGTTCCCAACTTCGCCTCAACTTTAAATTCGCCTGTACATCACAACTTCGCATATGGTACACAGCGAACTTGTGAGATGATTATATGGTCTCTAACTTGATTTGTTTTGTGCAGATATGGCTGCTGTTGGAGGTGCTGGAGGTGATGATGGTGATGAGCAACGACAATTCTTCCCAGCTCATAACCAATACATCACTTTGGATCCAGACGCACGAGGCGTTGAAGACTACAGGGAGATTATCACATTTCTCCAACGATCACGAGTTTTTCACGCGATCACTAATACACTACCCATATCTCTGCCCAACATTCAAGATTTCTGGCAGACGGTGTATTATGATTGCAGACCTGAGCCTCCAGTGATGCGAGCAACTGTCAATGGTCAAGACATACAGTTTTCCTCAGAAGACATACGGTTGGCTCTGCAGTTCGGTGATGAAACGAGAGATGACCCAACGGAATTCGTAGCTCCTTTCCGTGACGGAGCTTACTTAAGGATGGGTTATTCGGGTCCGCTGGGGAACTCGCAGAGGAGGAAAGGCTTTCTGCTGGATCAATGGCGCTTTTTGATGCATGTGTTGATAGTATGCATGTCCGGCAGAAAGGCAGGAACAGATGGGATGGGTGCGACGATGCAATCGGCTATGATTGCGCTGACTTACAACCGCAGATATTCGTTTAGTCAGCTAATCTTTTACGAGATTGATCGTCAGAGACGGGCGACGGCGCGCGAGCGTTTTATTATGTATCCTCGGTTCCTACAAATGATTATCAATCATGTCGCTCCGTCTGTACCGCAAAGACGCCCTATCAGATACGTTGAGTGCGTAACAAAACGTATCTTTGCTCAGTGCAGAACGTCGAGCACTCGAAGCAACCCTGAGCGGCGTCCCAGGCATACTCCACTTTTCGGGTATCTCATTAACCCGGAGTATGTTCCTGCAGGAGGGGACGAGTTCAGGGATCCGCAACCACATCAGGCGGCAGTACCTCATGCTGTATCAGCTGCGCCTGTTGTATCTTCTGCTGCTGTGCCAGCTACTATATCTCAGGCTGTGTCCACTGCTGAAAACGTTGATCTAGATGCTGCTTTTAGTGGACATGGTTTGTTTGATATGGATGTCTCGGGTCCTCAGTTTATGGATGTTACCAGAGCAGCTACTTCGGTAGCTGACTCTGATCTAGACGAGACGTTTGCGGAGGCAAGAAGGCTTATGGTGTCTTGTGAACGGACTACGGGAAAGAGGCCGAGAACTGTGGGGGAGGATGAGGATGAAGTGGATGAAGAGGAGGCAGTACAGATTGTGCTAAGACGCTCAAGAAGAGAACAGAGAGGGATAGGTTCGGGAGCTGGAGAATCTTCAAGACTAGTACGTTTTGCTCCACCTGCCCTATCTGGTATGTCTCTTATTCCTACTACTGCACAGGTTTCAGCGATCGAGACGTCGGCACCAACAATTGTGTCCCTACCACCTCAACCGCTTAATCCACCGGTGGTAGTTGCACGGTTTGTGGAGTCGACAATCACCTCTACTGCAGGGTTACCAAGTGTACCACCTGCGGTCACTTCTGCTGATGTTCCACCAACTCCATTGCCTACTTCAGATACCGAGAGGATTCTTTCGCTAGAGCGGATTGTTGCTGAACAGTCAAAGACTATTGACCGCCTAGTGGAATCCAATCGACTACAAGCTGCCCTCCTGGTAGAACATGGACGAATAATAGATGCCTTCAAGGATTACTTGGCATCTCAGGGGGAGAAGACGTGTAGGGGCGATGAGTTGAGAACGAAAAGACGAGAAGATCATGACGATGATCCCAATGCACCTTCAGGTGCAGGTGATGAGCTGCCAAGAACCTCTCAGGCTCTTGGAGCTTCCACAACTGAGGGGGAGTCTACAAATGCAGATGGTGATGATGTTGTAGTTGTGGATGACGACGCTGATGTTGAAGACGTTATTGATGCGTTGAAGGAGTTGGATGAGGAGGAGGACGATGAGTTGATGGATGATGATGACGTGTTGCCTATGGATGAGATTGAGAGGATTGGAGAACAGATTAATGTGGAAGATGTGTTAGAAGAAGGTGAGATTGTAGATGAGTCAGTGGAACATGAGATTCCAGCTGTTGAGAGATCAGAATTGGGGGATGAGAGTGTGATAGAAGATACAGTATGGGAGGAGCAGCCGAACTGGAAAGAAGGCTGTGCTCAGTGGTTTGTTAAAACCAAGAAGCCTGCAGTGCCAACGATGTTCAGAAAGACTTATAATATAAAGGGCTATGCAGAGTCAAAGAAAGGAATCATATGCTGGTTGTACGACAAAGAGCTGAAACTATTTGTGATCAAACGGTACGACGGCATTCAGTACTTTAAGAGATTGTTGAGATCTCTGAATTCCTTACCAGAATGTGAGGTGAGAGATTTAGCGAGATTGGGGCTGATCAATAGAAGTAATGATGATATGGCAAGAATCATTGGGAAGATCGTCTGGAAAGAAGCCATTAAAGACAAAAAGTTTGAACTCCTAAAGCCTCAAAAAGGAAAGTTGATAGAAGACAAAGATCGTGGAATGAGGGCTGACGGCAAACCTTGGATGGTAATGAAGTATAAACCAGTCCGTCATTTGAAGGAAGTACCGATGAAAGTTATGCCCAAGAACGTCCTAAAAGATTTAAAATGGTGGTACGTGGATTGTGAGACAGCTGAGGCGGTAATGGAAGATGAGGATGAACAAGAAGTACTTCGGGTGTACGACCCGATGCATCTTGTTAATCTATCGAAGGATGATTTGAAAGTGCTCAACGAGAAGAAGATCTTCTACATTCCTGCTTGGAAGGATCAAGCTAGGAAATATCAAAGGGTAGTGTCGGTATGTGTGAGAGAAGGGGCGCACGCGTAGAGGTAAAGATTACAAGACTCAAGATTTGAAGATCAAGATATGAAGCTACTGCCAAGGGGGAGTCTGTTGGTACATGTATGTCAGTAGTTCATAGTCTAGCATTTGTAATCGAGTCTGTAATGTAATTATGTTTTGTTTATGTTTGTTTTGTAATGCGCGAAGTTGTCAACAAGTTCGCTATGGCGAACTTGTTGAATCAGCGAAGTTATTGACAACTTCGCCTGTGGCGAAGTTGTCGTGTTTATATACTGTTTCAGACGAAACAGTTTAAGGTTGTTCGTTTAGGGTTTTCGTTTCAGTTTTCAGTAACCGAGTTACGTGTCATAGTCTGTAACGGTGACCTCGGGTCACGTGTTTGTTATCAATATAACGTGGTTGGTTTATTGCTTGTGTGTTCGATCTCTATATTCTCTACACTCGTATCTACCTACGCAGGGATTCCGCACCTGCGTTGTTAGAGACATCCCGTGTACGATCCGTCCAGGAACCTACACCAATCTGTCACACCCCAACCTACGGCGGAAATGTCAGGGCGCGAACTGATTGTCACAGCTCTCAAGGTTACTATCATGCACAATATTTAAATGACACTATCTATTAATTGAATTCAATTATCAAATAAATCAAATACAAACAAGTACGTAATTCATACAATAATACAAATTTTATATTTCTTGATTAAATAATTCTTTTAGCTAAATTCTTCACTAAGTCTTCACCAACCTGCATATGCGTATAAAATAAAGTTTTGTCAACAACACATGTTGAGTGAGCAACACACCAGTTTAGTTGTACATATAATATATAAAAAAATACGTAGTTGCAACAAGTCATATGAAAATAACAAAATAACCAAATGAGCAAGTATAACAAGTATAACTGAGATGTCGAGAAGCACAAAGGCTAATGACTGACATATGATCATACTAGACTGAGATTATGTTGGACCTCTCCGAATGCGAAAGCATACAAAGCAAATAAGCATATAAACAAGTAAGGTATAAGTTGTTAACACATAAGACAATAGTTGCAATTTTGAGTATAAGTATATATGAGAAAGTATATTTACGCATATGTCCCCAAAACGTGGAAAAACAAGTAAAAAGGGGGAATGTGGTACTCACCTTAGCGATTAGGCAAGAGATATGGATTTGTTAAGCTATAAAGATAGATCGACTCTTCGGAAAATACCGAAGAGATATCCTAATAAGGAATAATTGCGGAAAATAAATATAAAATCCACAAAGAATATTCAACTAAATAAAGACTCAGGAATTTATGATCGAGTATGTTCATACGGAAATTAAATATGACTTATCATCAATTCTTATTACTTATGTTTAACAACGTTTTTAATAACTAATATTATTTTAAATTATACAAAACTTCATAAAAATACTTAAGTAAATATTTATAAGACTTTGAATAAATCATATAAAGAGATTTGTTTTTTTATATATATTCTTATTATTAATAAAGATAGCTTTTAAGTTATTATCGTAAATAATAGATCGTAAACAATAAATAGTGATATTTATATAAAATATGATCTTTATAAAATACTTAAACTATATTTTTTTAAAACGTGAATTAACATGATAAAATTTAATTAAATTAAAATTATTATTTTCTAAATATTAAAACTTTTAATAATCTATTACTTATTAATATTTATATATAAATGTGTGTGTGTATATATATATAATGTTTAACCCAAGTTCATAAATACGATCAATTTATATATCGGTTTTAATAGTATGACGTTTACATAGCATTAACTATATTAAATTCCTAAACCTTTTAGATTAAAACAAAGAAAATAATAATAATAATAATAATAATAATAATAATAATAATAATAATCTGCCATGGCCGGGACTCGAACCCGCGCCATGGCCGGCTCAACAGATTCACAAGCATGCACCCAGTCAACTGCGCTGGGTGTTTAGTTGGTTAAGGAACCAGAACAAAAACATATAAACAGAAGACCAGGCCACCCAGTTCATAACCTAACCCTAGATTCATCAATCTGCCAATCTGTTTACCGATTGTCCAATTAATGTTAGGGCTAATGTAAAGAGGATCATGGCGATCAGAACCGTGTGTATAATTACCTGAAAGGATGACGCGTAGAGGGTTGATCTGATTCGACAGAGGCGGACAAAGGTGGATAACAAACAGGGTATAAACGAGCATTATAATCCAATTAATGTTGGGGTTATTGTTGGCGACTGGTAAAGGGTAGTAGATGTGAGTTTAATTGCGTTATGATCAACGATTTAAATAGGTTTGCAAATTAGGGTTTATTACGTGAATAATAAGTTAAGACCCACATTCTGGATCCTTCTAAACGTAATTGAATGAGGGATTAGGGTCGGCTAGATGCGGATTAGAGTTTAGGAACACCTTATTAAACTTTGGTTGATGGATTTGGGCTCAAGAATAAGTTAGGGTTTATAATTAAACAAAATGGGCCGGGTTCTAGTTCGTAAATCAAAAAACGAGAAAAAAATTGGGTTATTACAAAACACATTAATATAAGCTTACAATTATTTTTACCCCTTAAAATTTTTCATATTCCGCCAATTTTATAGTTTTATTTGTTCAATTCAAGTTTTTAGAAAACTAAAAGTTTGTTTACATGATAATTATATCTCACTCTAAACTTATTTATAATAAAAATTTACAATATATTACATGTTTGTCTAAAAACTACTAATTTATTTATAAAATATATTATTTACAACATTCAAATTTGTTTCTTATTGAATTTTTTAAAGTCAAAAATAAATAAATAATGCTCGAAATCACTCGATTTTCGATCGAAAAATGCTCGATTCGGTTTTGGCTCGTTTTGGTTTTCGCTCAATTCGAATTTCAGCCGCTCGGTTCGGTTCGGTTGTAAACGAGCCAAGCAATGAGCAACCCTTCGCTCGGTTCGGCTCGGCTCGTGAACAACCCTAGATTATATGTTAGTTCACATCCTACAAAATTACAAATGAATGTCACTTTCAAAAACCATCTCTAAGATTTTAATTTTTTAAATTAACTCGGCTACTCTTACTATATCACTATAACCCATAACCTAATTAAAGAAAAACCTTTACCACGCTCCTTGATATTAACAGGTTATGATAACCCTTTGCTATCTCAAGATTAAGTATTTATATGACAATAATGGATACTACGTTAAGTCGTATATAGACCGTACTGTGAATCAAATATCAAAGACGAGTCATTAACACACAAGAGCTACCGTTGTCTATATTTTTGCGGCTTGATTGTATGTATACCATTCAAGTCAACATTCAAAAACATTAAAGACAACACAAATTTATTCAAATCAAGACAAGGTTGAAGGTGAAGAAAGAAATAATTAATCACCTTTGAATTAATTTCTATAAAACCATATGAATTTTATAGATAACAAATACGTTTTTGTTAAGTTATCAATTTCTTTATAAAGAAACGAGTCAAAGTACTTTTCATCTAAAAGATTAGTTATTAATTACTTCATAAATGAGTGGGGCAAATATTTACAAAAATCAAATGATGGAAGAAGGATTTTGACAAAAACATCCACAAGTTGAACTCTAATAAACGAGTAAAAGTAATTTAAAATAATATAAAGACTAAAGATTAGTTCTTAATTACCTGGTTTCTAACTGGTAGAAGTACTTACCCTTATAAAAACAGCTATCAAGACAACACTAATGTATATGGTGAAAGACAAAACCATTATTACATATACAAATACAAAAATAACACACTTTATGGCACCAAAACTATGAATGAAGCTAATTGTAATAATATTGTGTGTTATTTGTCAATTGCATCAGTTGACTATATCCAGATTGAAACGTGTTCAAGGGTGAGGCTAAGGGCCGGTTATTATTGTATATATTAAATTTCAAATCTCTCTAAACTCACAAATCTACTATTCTTTTTATTTGAGCATTATTTGTTTATACCATGTGGTTTATGGGTTGTACTTTAGTGGTTATAATGTTTATGTTGTTTGTACGTTGTGCTCTTTTCTTTGTATGACGAGCAAACTGATGTCTAAATCCTATGCATACTCACACAAGAAGTTACTTTTCAAAGAGTACATGGTTGATTTATGTTCGCGGGTTTATGGGCACAACCTAACACAAACGCGAAAGTTGTGTCAAAACGAAAAGATATGGCCGAAAACAAGAAACGAATATTCGTGCGCCGACACGAATCCAACCTGCTTACCTAGACAGGTTTGTGAATTTGGCCCGAACAGTCAAGTGTCAGTAACAAACCGAGTAGACAGTGAACGAAAACTAATTATATATCCTATACATGCATAGGTCTCTCGCCTCAATGCGCAGGGACGAACTACTAGTTCCATATATTTTGGGTGAGACACGCTTCACATTATGGAAAGATTTGTGAAATCTTCTAAGTGATGAAATTTTATGTAGTTAAATACAAATTCCAAAGCCAACCAAATACGCTAAAAATGGAATTGGAATTCAATTTCAAGTGAACTCCGTGAACTGAACACATCAAGGGAAGGAATTCAAATTCAAATTACATTGAATTCCTATAAATTATGTGAAGCGAACATGTCGTTGTACACATGATGGTTTGCACACCCTATATTACACAACATAACACAAGGCATAGGTATATATATATCTACACACACTAGAAAAAGTGCCTGCGGGTTGTTGCGGGTTTCTCAGGTTATCTTCGTGTATTGGTTTTGCAGTGTTTAGCGTGGTGTGTAATGGGTTATCAGTGCAAGCGCGCATTCCACATTTGCATTAGGTTTGTTGGGATTTTCTTAAGAGGTGCGGGGGGCACTAAAATATTAACATATACATATATATTGGATATATACATCATGTTTTGTGAAATATTTGTTAATAAAGTAGGTTTTTAAGTTTCGTGAATTTTAATCAACATAAAGGATTGAATGTATGTTCACTGGTGAGTAGTTAGAGTTGAAATTTACACAAGAGATTAAAGAAATGCTCAAATTAAAGCTAATAAGTTGTCGGATAACGTATGGTGGTAAATGGGCGGGCATACATGAATTGGTTGTGTATATGCATACTGGCGTATGCATATATATTGGGTTGATGTTATAAAGTAACTTGTATTTAACTTGCACAAACAAAATGTTTTTGATTTGGTGCGTTACAAACTAACAAATAGGAATGTGATGGGAATTAAAAAAATGATACGACGTTAACATAGTCATAGTACCAGATGAGATATGCAAGACAATTTCATCAACTCAAAAATTAACACCCATTCAACCCTACACTCAAATCGGTTACCAAATATAAAAACACACATTTACCATCATTATAACAATAAACTCATATTAACTAATATTTAATTGGCTTCAGAATCCCCTGAAAATAATATATTAATTACTGATTGGTTAAATTCAATAGAAAATAATTAAAAAAAACATATGATTGATACTTATCAATTGTGTAAAGGCATGAATGAAGGCGAGTGTAAACAACCTCATATAAAATTAAATCCAATTTATGAAACAACAAATAAAGATAAATGAACCTAGAATGGAACTTTGGTTGTGATGTTACCCATACAAACATATGAATCCCTATAAAGACGAACTTATTGTGTAGTGAAGAACATATTGTAACTTAAAGTAAGATGAAAGATGTAGTAGCTACAAATTGGATTGAAACGCGTGTTTATGATATCAGAAGTGTGAGGACCGTCTAGGACAAATGGATTATGTGAGCGAAAAGGATAGTTTGGTAGGGTAAACTGCTGAACCAGTAACCGAGAAATTAATTGTGGCAAATGGGTTGTTGATAGTCCCAGGGTTTACAATGTGGTGTAAATTATTTGCACCGTACAAACCTTTCAAGAACAATAAGGTTACATGACTGGCATGGAATGGTTTAAATCACTACATTGTAAGATAAATTGATAGTTAGAAAGAAAACAAGGGGTGACAGGTTTTTTATATTAAACATCATAGTGCATACCACTTGTTATTATTATCACTTTTATTCAACAAATCAGGGGTTCGAATCAGGTGATCTTGTCATGCATAGATAATCAAATGTGCATGCACAATGCACAAGCAATAAAAATCTTACGTTGAATGTATCTGCTAAACTAATGTAGCAATTGGCAATAAACTTGCAATATAAATTAACTAAGTTGTTCATAATCAATGTGTAAATAAGAAATACACGTAACACATCGGCTTATAAGCAAATAGAAATGAAAAAAAGGCGATTCACCATTAGGAAGGGTTACTCATCAAATTTGTGTAACTGATTTGAATTTTTGAAAATTCATTATAAATACATGGTGTATCAAATTTATTTCTTAAAATATATGTGAACTGCTTGTTAACATATAAACTCTATGACCCAAGGTTTTGGTTGATAATATAAATATTAAAAATACCATTAACAAACATAAAATAGAAGTGAAACAATACATGTAGTTAATAAAATAACAAGACACGACGTTTTTTAATATAACCTCAACGAACGGTCGCTACGCCTAACATGTCGTCTTTAGATATGTTGAGTGCGATCCTTGGTAGAGACACTCTTTTCCCATGGTGTTCACCGATAGCTATCTCAACGTTAATCATGTTATGCTTGAACGCTTTGCATATTAGCCTGGTTCCCTTGCATAGGCCGTTTGATGGGTCAATGTTTCTAGTGGGTGTTGTTATTGCTGAAAACCAACAATGTTATTTTTGTTAATAAAAACAAACTATATAAATTTAGTTAAACCCATAACCATAACCAATATGATTAACGCTTTGTTTTTGGTAACCAAAACAATATAGTTGGGCCTAAAAGTTTGATACCAAATATTAGAAAAAATGGCTTGACATAATTCAACAAAACATATAATCCATAATATCAACATCAAATATTTTAAAAAAAAAAACATTATATAATTTAACATTGAAATTTATGTTAATTTTATAACAAAAGTTGAACCGAACACATCAAAATGGTATAATACGACAATATGTTTGTTGAAAATAAATCCTAAACTTATTGTTGGTTAGATAAATGGGTCAGTTCGGTTATGGCGGGTTTGAAAGTGTCTTTAACCAAAACCGACCTGCATTTTGCGGTTTTCAAAAATTCATTAAAACCGACCCTCCGGTTATGACGTTTATCGGTTAAAATTGGGTCGCTTATGACGGTTATGGTTTGGTTAACGGTTATGACGATTAAATTGCTCACCCCTAATTGTAGGTGTACCAGAGTGTGGTCCTTTTGGGTGCTTTGATGTTGAATCCTTTATTGGAGCAGAACTCGTGTTTATGTTGCTTGATGGTGTATGAATTTTTCTTTTGTCATAGGGCATTCTTGGCGTGGGTTTCATTTTTTCATTTGTACCTTGTTAAATGTGTGAATGAAAATGGTGTATGTACATATTTAAGTTGAAGGTACCTACTGAAGCTTTGTACTTACCATTAATTTTCTGAGAGCATGGTTTGTTCATCTGTTCCCTGAACTCGGATCGACGACATCCTTTTCCTGAAACGTTGTGATGTAGTTTTAGTAACGTGATACATAAAAGTATGTAGTAATTGAAACGCATGTTACATTTGTGTGATGACTGGTGTTACGTTTAGGGCCAAATTCATTAATTGGTGTATAGAGAATGATTATATTAACTACCATGTAAGTTTGTTGTATAAAACTAAGATTTTACCCACCATACTCAGTATTTACATATAATGCCAAAAATTATCGAAGAGGGTGACCCGAATAATGGTACGTGTACCTTTTTTCTTCGTGATGTGTAGGAGAGGCGATTTTTGTTTCTAACATCCTAAAAGTGTTGTATATATTACCTTGATTGGAATTACCAATGCGTATACTTATTGAGCATGAATAACATCATCATCTGGGTTACCATTATGTTTATGAAAAATACCCTCTTGAAATGTCTCCCAAATCATACCTCCTACAATTAAAAGATATTCCACAGGTATAAATAATTCAGAAGAGACATTATAATACGGAAAAATGTACCAAATCGCATGAACAACATTCAAAGAGATACAAATTATAGGTGTTCATGTTGCTAATTTCATAGAATAAAAACGTCAGTATATTGGGAAACAAATGCAATTACCATTCATCCTTGGAACATGATGCTAGACTGTCGCTATCTAGTCAAAAACAATTAAAATCGGTTCCTAATCACCTAAGCAAGCTAGGGTAAGTAGGGTGTCGAACAAAAGGAGTATGTGGTCAATGTAAATCGTGCAAACAAGTTTCAATATTATGAAGTAATATGTTTTAGTGCTGATCACACAAGCAATTAAGTTGGTTTTAATAATGATTAATCAAATTCACAAATTCAAGCAATTAACAAAGATGAATCATCCCCAGGGTTCAAGAATGTAATTTAACAGTTTCTCATGAAACCTAACCGATTAATTGTCACAGACAGACACTGATTAACAAGTTAAACCTTAGGCACCAACAATCGCTAACACACGACACTTGTTATCAAACAATCCCTGCCAGTGTGACTCAACTAAGCGCAATTGTGTGCTTTGTTGTATTCAATCTAGTCAAAAAACCCTATGAGCAATTACTATAGCAACCGACAAACTAATCGTTCTGATCAATGTAAACCTAAACCGATTGAATGCACAACAATACTAAATATCAATACTCATAGATCAATCAACGATAATTACAAATAGTCTGTTCTTGGTTACATTAAAAACTGAATAAAATACAAACTTTACATCCCAGGAATGAATCGGAGAGATTAGCTGAGCCTCGAGATCATGGAATCTTCAATTATGATGATATGGAACATGTATGTGATCTCGGTATGAATCAGAATGGTGGAATCGCCCTCTCTGAGCTCTGAAAATCATCGGGAATGAAAATATAAACAACACTATTTTTTTCGTCTTCGTAACCCATCGCGATTCGCGATGGGGATATTCTGTGGTTCATCGCGTATCGCGATGGACCATGGTCAGCATCATTTTTAATCCAATCGCGATACGCGATGGGTCTTCAGGCCTGCTCATCGTGTATCGCTATGGGTCTTCTCACGAGCAATTAATTATTATTGTCTTTGTTTCACGTGCTGGATGTCCCGGGTCTTTATCCTGTGCCTCAACAGGTCCAAATTAGCTGCTTTAAACGTCTGTGACCTGAAATTCAATAGACACGTATGAAGTATCGAAGTTCCCACAATAAACAGTTAAAACTAGTAAATAAACGAACTAAAGTATATACAAATTAACCAACCATCATATCCTCACACTTATCTTTTGCTTGCCCTCAAGCAAACTCTAAAGTAAAAAATAACCTCCATCATAGGTATGTGAATTATCGCCATTAATACTAGTAAGGTTTAAGGTCATACCCAGTTTCCCAGACTGCACCTTCTAGATTGACATCCCACAAATAAGGTTAAATGGTACTATATAAACAATAGAGCCGCCCAGACGAGTGTACTTTGTTTTCGGTTAAGGCATACATGTCCATACCCCTCACACTATCAAAACTCCTCTCGGTTTAATATCTAGACTAATAAAAGATGTGCCAGTATATGTCTCTGCGCTCAAATACCAAATATGAGTCACAACTTAATAAGCTTACATGCCATTCTTATCTCCACCCATTACCCACCGGTTGCATAAAGACTCATACTAGGGTTTTGCTGAGGCTTAGGTTTGGGTGCGGATTAGGCATATTTAGTGACTAAGGTGGATGAAACCCAGTTTAACAAATACATACACAACTAATCAAAAACAAACAAACTGCTAATTACATAGTAGAATATAAACAGACTTCTTTTTGGGTTTTTTTTTTTGAATTTTCCATTTTTTTACTAAACTGATAAACAATACACTAAAACAAATAAATATACAACTCTGACATTCACATATTTACAACTCTACCGAGACATACGTACATTGTGTACTATGCTCTACAACTGACTATATACAACTCGATAACGGACTGGATTTCATCACATGTGGTTAAAATAAAATGAAGGCCAAGGCTGAAATGGTGTGTAATGTTCGGTTTAGCAAATAAAAAGGAATAAGGTCCAAACGGGCTCCTAGGGGGATATTGTTAGGCACATAATTTTTATTTAGTGGGGGAAAGATGTATGTACGGGTTTTCGAAAATCCTAATCTCCATACAGGTGGTGATATTAAGATCTTGATAAGCATATGAAAAGCATATTCTAATTCTATAAAACATACCGGTTTCCCTCAATAAATGATAAGACATGTTTTATATTTATTATATAATATGTGTATTAAGTATAGGGGGAATCTTACAATATGTCTGGAATTATAGGCTGCCGATATGAAA
The DNA here is from genome assembly GCF_021521415.1 of Bidens hawaiensis. Taxonomy (NCBI): domain Eukaryota; kingdom Viridiplantae; phylum Streptophyta; class Magnoliopsida; order Asterales; family Asteraceae; genus Bidens; species Bidens hawaiensis. The sequence goes on along the minus strand of NW_027495409.1, from coordinate 40,672 downwards.
TATGTATACCCGTCCCCTTAACTTGTCACACCCCGACCAAAGGCGGCGGAACATGCCGGGGTGCAACGGATTGCCCAAGAACACAAGACACTACTAAAGTGACAATATTTAATCAACTCATTAATTTCATTCAATCATCAAAATAACACATATTGTTCAAACAAATAAACACCAAAATATAATAAATAGATATTGTTCATTCTTCTAATAACCTAGTGGTATCAAAATAGAATTACGTCTTCGAACTCCAACTCAAGTAATAATCAAACCTGTAACACTGCATAAAATAATATTTGTCAACACGTATGTTGGTTAGCAATATCATAGTTTGAGTATATATAACATGAGCGAAATCCATAAACGTATATGAGACTATAAATATAAGCATCAATCGTGGTATATAAAACATATATAAATGAGGATCCTTTCTAATCGGTAACAACCGACATACTTGGATAATGAGGCCCTATTCTACTAGCACAAGGCTAAGTAGCTAAGAGAGCGTATGATCATACTTAATGAGGCTCAACAACAACATAAAAATAAACACTCGTGCACATAAAGCATATGAGACATATAACACACAAAAGAGCAAGTATTCTAAGTATCATACACCCTAAAGTTTGTGGTTTGAGAAATATGTATAATAAATCATTCTTGTTTTGAATAAGTATGCATGTTACCCCCAAAATATAAAAGTGAAAACGGGGGATGAAATGTACTCACGTTAACTAAGTAACTTGAAAGATTGATTCGTGAATAATCGGAGATCGGGTTAATGAGCAAGACCTAGATTAAACGGGTCTTAAGTTAGTAGGTAGTCTTGGAAGGGTTTAAAGTAAAATATGACAAGTAGAGTAAATAAATGAAGCTTATGGTTTAATGATGTGGTCTAAAATATACAAATTATTATATAAATATTTCCTAACTTTCAAGCACTTGAACCCGTTTTTATTAAATAATTCCTTTGATTGGCTCATATTTGAAGTTTAAAAGCGGTCAATAGATAACGAGCCTAAAGGGATGATTTACTAATTTTAATATAATAATATGAATAAGTAAACGTGTAAAGCTTCCATGTTGAAATATTGCATACCCATTTAAGTTTATGTTTTAAATTAAATAAATATTTGAAGTAATAAATAAAAAGAAAAAAGATCACGTGCAATAATCTTCAACTCTTATAATTTACTATATTCATATTATTATTCTTTATGTAACAGTTTGAACAAGGCTCACGAAGCTTTAAGATTGGGCTGCATCAAAACATATAATGCATAATTAAACTGGACCATGGCAAAAAGAATAATTTTGGAAAGGAGATTTAGGTTTGGACAACAATAAAAGAAGAGTTCAACAATTTCTAAGAGGGGGGCGGATTGAGACGTCAGACTAGGGAGGCGCCCCTGTTGTGATGGTGGTGGGAAACATATCAAAATAAAGAGAGAAAAATTGAAGCAAGCTTCCTCGCACCTCTCAATAAAGTTCACGGCCGAAAAAAAAATTTAAAGAAACAAGCAGGCAGGCATGTGAATTAATTTAAGCAAGCAGGCTGCTCTACTAATTTAACCAGGCTAGTAGCTCAAACATATTTATTTCTTTTTACGATGAACCATAATATATATTTTATATTTGTTTCGTTCATAATTATGGTTGGCTAAACTTGTTATACTGTCTGGGTTTGGATGATTACTTTGTAGACTTGTTTTATTTTTGGTCTTGAATTATTTATTGATTGGTTCATGTTTTGGTAAAGTTTTTATTTTATTTGGATTGTGATGCATATGCGTATTTGGTATTAATTTATTATCAATTTTTGTTCCATATGCGTCTTTGTGAACGTTTTTCATGTATGGATGCATATTAGGTTACTTACTGTGTGTTTGTAACTAGTTTATGGTATATAGTTAACGTATTCCATAGGAACGGTAATTGAGAGTTTAGAGATACCTTATATTCTGCCACTTGAGAGACCGGGAGGTAATTAAGTGTCGTTTATTTTGGTCTTTTGCGGGTTTGGGTAGTGATTGCACGAGAGTGAGTTACCCTAGATTCCTTTAGATTCTTACAAATCCGAATTATAATCGAATTAAATAGAATACCCCTTTACGCCTTAGGGTATATTGGGATTAGAGAGACCGGGAGGTGATTTAATCTTTGGGTACCTTAGCATATTTAGGTAAGGTGAGACCGGGAGGTGATCCGAACCATTAAACCGTTGAGTTTACATGATATTTAGGGTTCTTAGGTATTGTTGGTGAGACCGGGAGGTGATCTAGCGTACTTTAGTTATTCCTTATGTGTCATATTTTTAGAATACGGTACCAATCATAAATCCAATTCTGAGAGTTTACGAGTTGACTAGTAGGATTCCTTGCCTAGGTAGTTGTTCCCCTATTTAAGTTCCACCCTTATTTATTCGTGTCAGTTTTAGTTTAAGCATTTTTTAGTTTATAGTTAATAATTAAAAAACACAAAAAATCAATTAAATCTATTTATTTAAGTTATTAGTTAGAGTCTAGTTTAGGTGTCGCTAGTGTCCTTTGGGTTCGATATCCGGACTTCGTTAGGCTTTACTACAGTTGATAGGTACACATGCCTATCTAGTGGTCTAGCATTAGGATAGTCTAGATTTATAAATTTAAAACTAGAGTGTCTAGGTTAGGTTATATTTTTAATAGACCGCGTTTTGCACATCATTTAAAAATGTAAATATTTGGGAAATTAAAGACATGTTCTAAAAAGTAAGTTTATTCGAAACCGGGTCTTGGTATTTCATTCATAAATATTACTCAGTCTATGTTAAGTAACTTATGTGGGTTATAATGCACTATTGCAAGACCCTTGGTTATATAAATACCAAAACAAGGTTTTAATCGAGTGTTCGGATTTGTCAATTTGGGTCTAGATTATTAACTAAACTCAAAGTCAACTTTCTAAAATGTTTTGAGATAACTCAATAAAATCAAAAAGACTTAACCAAGTATATAGTTCTATTGTGAAGAACCTTAACTTCCATTAAGCGAGTATTTGGTTCACTGGTCTAAACTTGTTATAAGATCAACTTGGATTCCGACACACCAAGTATTTTGATAAAATAACTTGAAATTAGTTATAATACATTCTTGAAGAAAATATGAGTTTCGGTAGCCAAAAACACACTTGTGTGTCTTAAGCATGTGAACTCGGTTTGGTTCGGTCCTTGACTCGGAATGATACCGAGGATGGTTGCCACATACCCAAATACCATAGAACTATAAAAATGATTTTAGAAGTTATAATATTCAAATCTTACATAAACATGTTTATTTAACTATTTCAAACAAAACTAGTAAACAAAACTATTTAAAACAAAACTAGTAAACAAGAGTCCGGTCTTGATTCGGTTCTAATCTCGAGATAAATCCGATACTAGTGACTTCATACCCAATACCATGGAACTCTTTAAACATGAATTAGAAAGCTAAACTACTTACAATATAAACAAGACTGGTAAAGTATTAAAGGAAAATAGTATAATCAAGAACTACAATGAGTCCTCCATGAAGCCTTGCCTTGTAGCATATCACCTCCACCGACCATGGCCGGAGAAGATGAAAGCCGAAGGAAACAAGGGGTGCATATTATATATATGTTGTACCACAAGATTCAATTATTAAGTAACAAAACAAAATTAAAGAAGGTTGTTGCTTGATTATTATGAACCTTGAAGGTTAGGAATGGTGTTCTTTGTTTGAGAGAGAAAGAATATGAAATGAGCAAGAGAAAATGAAAGGGATAAGCTTGTATATATAGGGTAGTAGTCAAAGTTGTTTTCCATGGTTTATATCAATACTTGCATGTGTTTAAAAAAAGGTTTAAACAAGTCAAATAATACAAACAAGTAGCAAAATCCAAAAAGTAAGAGATGATTATGAAACATAAAAACCCATTATTTTATATTATTGAAAGATTCGGTTTACAAATATGGTCGAGTTTTGATACGAATACAAATACAAAAAGGACCGAAAATGACGAATATTACATGACTCGTTATCCCCGCCTAAACGACCCCATTTTCAACTTCTCTTTTTGAAAACATTTGTGAGTAAAACTATCGAGAAACTGAAAAACCAACCATGACCATAAACCCATAACTTGGCATTATTGACAATAATTAACAGTTAACAACTTTGGTTTTCGAACACTCATCTAGGTACTATCGGGCTAAAATTTTCAAATTTCTCCCATCCCCATACTTGAGGTTTATATTGTCCTCAATGTTAGAATATTTAAACAGTTAATGAGCATTTGAGGGACGGAGATGAAATTGATTGTTTAAGATTTTAAAACTCGGGACTCTAATGTGATGCATCTACTAAACAATTATACAATTACACTTTTAACATTCAAACTAATAAAAACAAAATAGATTATGAAACTGAAATCACCTGATATCATCGACAATGGAATGGAACAATCGGCTCGCGAACTCTCATAAACACTTGTGCACACTCATCTCACCCAAATACCAAAATTGACAACCGAACATGCAAAATCTCGAGACGTGTAGAAGCAAGCTTCTCACAAGTGTAAGGCTTAGGTCTTGTAAGAGTTATAAAATTGATTTTCTATTAATTTTATTAAAACAATTACCGAGCCGAATTAAGTCGTTTCATAATAAATTTTGTTAAACAAGTTAAAAACATTAAAAGACCTAACTCACTTTCATAGGAATCACGATTGCATTTAGCGTATTCAACAAGTCATTTAAACCCCCGGTAGCCCGTGTGGACGAGTGAGGTCTCGTGAAGGTTTATAGTGAACTACATCCATAAAGTTCCAAATACAACAAAATACACACATAAATCAACCCAACGGTCACAACAAAAGATATATATATATACATATAAGCCCAACCGGTTACCCAAACAATATTTCCAATATAATAATAATATTATACAAACCATAAGAATAAAAACAAAATAAAAGATAAAAATAAAGCAAAAGGGTAACAAAAGTTTACTGTGGTGGCGGTGCGCCCTCGTCGCCATCCTGTGGGTCCGCAGGCTGCTCTATATAAACAAAAAGCGAAGGTTGTAGCGGTACCTGCAAATGAACAAAAAGTAATTGAAAATAATCATCATGGCGGGCCAGGTGGGCTCGCGTCTCCTCCCTATGGGCCCGAGCCTCCTGCTGTATCGCCAGCTGCTGCTAATAAATAATGTCAAGTGTAACTGGCTACTGATGAAGACGATGGTTGCCTCAGTGGATACTGCTGTTGAGGCCGCATAATGCGTGGCAACAGAACGTGCTGCCGAAGGGTAGGAATTCCCATCTGCATCGCCACGTCTGCTGTAGTCCCCTGTGGTGGTGGTGGTGGTTGCGGGCCTTGTCGGACCGAAACTAATGCCGGTGGATCGTAAAGCTTATAAATCCCGGCACGGTGAGCCTCCTTAAATCCATAAGCCCCCCGTAGCTGGACTTGGAGTAAAATACTCAACCGGATAACGGTTGAACGCCCCGAGTCACTCGGAGGTCCTCGTGATATATGGCCCCAATGATAAGCGTGCCGAGGATCCCTGTAGGCTGCGACCTCGTGCGAACGACAAGAGCAGCAGCATCGCCACATTGGCCTCTCAGCGGCCAATGATAGATAGAAGACACAGAAGATCAAGGTTGATGCACTTCTCGTGGCCCGAATGACGGACCACGATAGTACAAGCAACGATCCTGTGAATATAGCGATGGACGGGGTCCTTAATGGACGACTCCACAACGGTGCTGGAGTAGGCCCCGTTGGAGATCTCTGCCCAAAACTGCCCAAGCTGGTCCTCTGTGAGCCAGTGCTCACGGTCCCGCTGAGCTCGCAGCGTGTAGCCACGAATACTCTACAGGAACTCCAGAGCCTAAACTTCCTCCGAAGTACAAAATCATGTAGCCACAACGAAGTCGGGAACCGACATCTCATAAAGATGCCGTCCCAATGAGAATGACACCGCATGTGGCTCAAGAATATCGGTGGACGCGTAGCTAAAAGTAGAATGAAACTCACGTGTGAGCTCGACATATGGAATTGATTCACACGCAAGCATCTGGGTCCACCGATCAGTCAAATACTCACGTACCTGGGCGTCGACGCCTAAACTTCGGAGCAACGTCCAATCGAAAGAACGATGGCGTAGATGCTTCATATCTCAAATCCTGGTCAACCTAGTGTACACGTCTGTGAGAATGCCGAACCTGAGTACCATGTGGTGAGTACGGCTACCATAACCAATGATATCCTCTCTCAACGTCCGGATTAAGCGGTAATTCCGGACCATCATACTGAATAATACGAGGTGGCCTCCACTGTATGAACCGATGCGGCTCGGGATCTCCCCAAGGAGCAGCAACGGGACCACGGCAGCCTACACCCTCAGGTCGGGTCCTCGCCCTCTTGCGCCCGGAGGTGCCAGAAGATCCTGGAATATCCAACATACATGTAAAATCAAAACATTCAAGTTAGATATGGCAACAATAAACTACGGCGATGACCGTATAGCATTTCGGTAGCAGTCGTCCCACACATAATAAAATAATAACAAAATAAAAATAAAAATGAATACATACGAAAAATTCGGGGACACCCTATACAATGTTTATACAACCAGATTGTCCTGCCCGAATGGAGATTGAGTACGGGCGGTCAATCAATTTTCATTTCAAACCCAAACTAACACGCATCCCCACAACTCGATTAACAAACTCAACAAAAGACTCGACTAGAACTATTACATACATACACTATTATCAAACTGACACGAACAAAATAAACGAACTGACTATCTCGATTAATGTGCAACAAATAATTCCCAAGCTGGCAAAATAAATTATTAGGTGACGTGTCGGGTTTAGAATATAAAATATTAATAAAATATTCTTAAATCAAATTCAAAAAGATCATTTAGTTTTGAAACATCACTATTATTAAAATAATAATAAAATAATGATTTTAATTCTTGAACTTAGAAACCCGACTCGTTGCCCCTATGTTTAGCATAACCAACACATCTCAACTAATAATCAACTCAACAGACAACCCGGTAAACCCGCAAAATTTCGACATCCTGAATTAATCATAACCCATTAAACCAAACCAAACCCGCGAACCCGCTAATAAACTAAACCAATAAAATAAACCACTCGTTATCAAAACGAACTACCCGAACTCACATACCGATAAAATTCAAACCACCTTAGTAAAATAATATTAACTACGTACCTCGATGTCGGGTCGATTGAAAATAATAATAAAGACGATGGTGACAGTGGTGGCCGGAGTGGCGGAGGTGGATGGAATGATGGTCGGGGCTGTCGGAAAGTGGTGATGGTGGTGGAGTGGTGGTGAATAGTGGTGGTGATGGTGGAGTATGGGAGGGGTGTAGTGGTGATGTGCGGAGTGGACAGAGATGATGGTGGTGAAGCAGCAGTGACGTGGTGGTGGATGGTGGTGTGACGGAGGAACTATGGAGGTGATGTGATGACGAAGGTCGACGGCGATGGTTTAGCTGGTGCTGTACAACGGTGATGTGGTGGTGACTGGTGATGAACGGAACTGGACGACGAAGACGGCGGTGGAGCCCGATAATGAAAGGCGACGGACAGGGTGGTTGTGGTGTGAAGAGGAAGAAGAAGAAGAAGTGAAGAAGAAGGGTCCTTTTTATTATTTTTTTCGGATCTTTTATGACCCATCGCACGAGGCTTTCAAGTGTTTTCTATCCTCGTAGGTCAACCCGTCCACAAAACACTTCACAATTCCCACAATTCAATTTGGTGGTGCGGGCACTTTTTGATCATTTATTTGAATCTGGTGAATGTCTCGTGAAACAGTTCTCCCGATAACTGTGAAAATGACGAATATCCATTTGGGCCTCGTTTGTCTTCGACTGCGAATAGTACTCATTCAAAAAATCCTGTTGCATCTCTGCCCAATTACCAACACTATTCATCAGTAGCAAGTTAAACCAGTATTTTACTTTGTCTTTTAGTGAAAACTGAAATAACTGAAATCGAACTTCGTCCTGGTCAAACGTACCGTCACCAATCTACCCGCAAATAGCCGAAAAATCGGACAAATGAGAATACGGGTCACCGGAAGCCATCCCGTGGAAATGTGGCACAATATTAATGTAAGATGGTCGGGACTTAAAAGTCAGCTGTCCCGGCACTCGCACCTGTGGAACACTCGGGGATGCTCCATCTGAAATAGCCAGTCTGTACCGACTATTAACACCCTGAACCGGGGCTACAAAATTCCTCCTTCGCCCATCGGGATTCACTAAACCTCTTCTATTCACCTGAATGCCCCAAACTCTTTCGACCATTTCTGCCCGATTAACTCTGTTTCGCCCCATACTGTTTCTTCCCCCATTTATGTTAACTTCATCGCACTATCTCTGATTCACTGGTTCTTCCACTACTTTATCCCAATTTTCATCACCCTCGTTACCCAACTCAAAACCCTTATTCTGTCTAATTCGCCAATTTACCTTGTCATTACCTTCAAAACCTTGACCCGCATCATTCTCTTCCCCATCATCTTAATCTTCTGTATGTATACTGGGGCCATCATCATCAAGATCAATCCGATATATGCGTCAGGAGTGTTATGTGGTGCTGATGGTCCAGCCTGATCGACATCATTGTTTCGGTTTTGGGTTCTAGAAAAATGAGCTAAGCCTTTCGCGTTGTTTTGCTGGTTGGCATTTAATGGTGGAAGTTGGTCATTTTCGAGTTGGTCATTGTTTTCTGGGTTAAAATCATTGTTTTCTGGGAGTTGATTCGTGCCTTGGTTTAGGTTTTCATTCTGATTCTGGTTTCGGTTCCAGTTTTGGTTATGGTGTTAACCCTCCATCTCTGAAATTTTGTTCTAAACTCGGTTCTGCCGAGCTAGTCTCTCAATTTTGGGCTCAAAGATAAGTGGTGACTGTCTGCCCGAGTGGCATGTGTGCATAAACCTGTTACCTACACTAATAACACACCCAGCGTAAAATGGAAAAATAAAGTTTTAACTACAAATTAAAAACTAAATTAAACGAAAATAAATACAAAAATCAGATAACACGAAAAACACTAAGCGCACTAACTACCCGGCAACGATGCCATTTTAATGCTAGACTGTCTCTATCTAGTCAAAAACAATTAAAATCAGTTCCTAATCACATAAGCAAGCTAGGGTAAGTAGGGTGTCGAACACAAGGAGTATGTGGTCAATGTAAATCGTGCAAACAAGTTTCAGTATTATGAAGTAATATGTTTTAGTGCTGATCACACAAGCAATTAAGTTGGTTTTAATAATAATTAATCAAATCCACAAGTTCAAGCAATTAACAAAGATGAATCATCTCGGGGTTCAAGAATGTAATTTTAACAGTTTCTCATGCAACCTAACTGATGTGCTTAAAACAGTCAATTAAATACTAAATTAAACAAGTAATAAAAACTAGACTTAAGACTCAACTACACAAAACACCGGCAAGTGAACCGGTCAATTGTACTAAAGCTAAGTAATTCCGGAATATCGAACCCACGGGACTCTATAAATTACGTTAATTAACTAATTAGGCTCGACTTACGACACGACTATTTATTATTAATGTTTTAAGGGGGTTTTTAAACTAATATTAAACCAAGAAAATAAATAAGCAAGTAAACTAGAAAACAAGCAATTAATCACAGGATCGAAACCAATCAGAAAAGGAATCTACCTAGGTAAGAATCCCATCCATCAACAATAATCAAGCAATGGACAAATAATATGATATGGAAACTGATTTCTAAACGTATTCATCTAACAAACCCTAAAGGACCCTTGACTGAATCAAACGAAATCCCCAAATAATGAATATTAGATTATTAAGCAATCAGTTAAATTGATTTCCTCACGGTTATCAAATAGGGTTAATTAATAGTATCTAAAGCAAGCAATCTTACGAAAGATAAAACTCTAGATATCTTGATAAACTTAACATGACATCATGAACAAGGATCAACTCAATAAGAAAGAATATTGTCACTACTATCCTAGCATGCAATTGACCAAGACACATGAACAACTCCTCACCTCACAGCTATTGGAATTTAGCAAAACATTCAAAATCCTAATTAACGATTAATAAGCTTCTATGATCTAATAGGCCATATTCAACCATAATAATCAAAACACCAAGTAATGATTAAACATGAACCAAAATATCTAAAGAACACAATCAATAGACAGCAAGATCCATGTGAAGCAATAATTAATAATCAACCAAGATAATAAACATTCATATGCATCATGTAAACAAAATCAAGTCTTTTAGGGTATTTTTGGTTGAAAGGAATGGAATGAAGGGGGAATAGAATGAGAGAAGGAATGAAATGGACAAAGTAATGAAATGGATCATTACCATTCCTTTGTCTTGTTTGGTTAATATATGGAAATGAAATGAATAATTACGTTATGTTGTTTGGTATCCGAAAAAAATTTTATGAATGAAATAGAAATAATTAAAATATTCATATCTCAAAATATATAATTATTTACAAAAAAAAAATACATCTGAAATGACGACGGTGGTGGTAGCTCTGTAGATGAAAATGGTGGTGGTGGTGGCGGTGGTAGTGGCGGTCAGGATGGGGGGGGTAGTGGTCAAGCGATAACAATAGTAGTGATGGCGGTGGTAGGGTGGTGATGACGGTGGTGGTGGCCAGGCAGTGATAGTGGTGGTGGCGGTTATGGTCGGGTGGCGATGGTGACAATGTTTGTTGTGGTTATGGCGACGATGGTGGCGGTGGTAGCTTGGGTGGTAAGGTGGTGGTGGTGTAGGTAGTGATGGCGACAGTAGCGGTCAGGTGGTGGTGGCAGCGACGGTGGTGGCGGCGGAGGTGGTGGTAATAGTGGCGGTGGTGGTCAGATGATGGTGGTGGCTATGGTAGTGGTGGTGGTGGTGGCAGCGGTCAGGCGGCAGGGGTGGTGGTTGTGATGGTGGTGGTCAAGAGATGGTAGCATTAGTAGTGATGGCGGTGGTAGGGTGGTGATGACGGTGGTGGTGGCCAGGCAGTGATAGTGGTGGTGGCGGTTATGGTCGGGTGGCGACGGTGACAATGGTTGTTGTGGTTATGGCGACGATGGTGGCGGTGGTAGCTTGGGTTGTAAGGTGGTGGTGGTGTAGGTGGTGATGGCGACGGTGGCGGTCAGGTGGTGGTGGCGGCGCCGGTGGTGGCGGCGGAGGTGGTGGTGGTGGTGGTGACGGTGGCGGTGGTGGTCAGATGATGGTGGTGGCTATGGTAGTGGTGGTGGTGGTGGTGGTGGCGGTGGTTGTTGTTAGATGATGGTGTTGTTGAGAAAGTAGGTTGAAGGATGAATGGAATGAAAAAAAAGAAGGGGGTAGGAAGGAATGGTTTTGATGGAATGGGATTCCATGGGTAATGGATGATTCCATTCTATTGTGCAACCAAACACCTCTTATTTCATTCCCACGTAATGAATCATTCCATTCCGCCTGTCATTACTGCATAACAAACGCTACCTTACTATTAATAAAATGAAACCATAATCAAAGCATAAGTCCAAAGCAAGAATCAAGTCTCAAACATGTTCATCAAACCTAGGTAGACATGAAGTCTAGCCTAGCATCATTATTAAAAACAATACTAAACAAGTCTTAAAACAAAGAGTCAAGACATGACAAATAATGAACAAGGAACGAAAGTTAGAGCGATAAAACCCTCTGCAATTGATCCTCGAACACCCGGATGAAAGCTCTCTTGATCCTCCTTAGTTTTTAGGTTCAAATCACCTTCAAATCCTTGTAAAAACTCTTGAAATCGGCTGCACTTGTTGTTAGAATCGGCTAGGATATAAAGATGTATATATAGAACGCATTATGGGCTTGGACTTGCAAAAACGTGTGACCCGGAAGCCCTAGGCGCCGCGCGGAGGGAATGGCTTCACCCGGTCGCGCGCGGCGGCGCCCTCCAGGAGGGAATTTTTGGATTTTTTATTATTTTGTTATATTTATTGTTATATCATGCTAGATTTCTTCCTTGAACACCAAGCAACGATAGGAACCTTCTAGGCCTTCTTTTCCTTGACTTACAAACCACCATCTACATGAAAACAAATCAAAACTCTAAGTGAACTAATCATATAACCGGTGACGATCAAAATGAACATAAACTTCTTATGAAATGATAGAAAGAATTAGAACTTAACATGCAAGACATCAAACGAGTTAAAACATAATAATTCTATAATACTTGACTCAAAACCTTAAATAATAAAAGATAAACAAAACTCGAACTAAAACGAACTCAAAACATTAAAGAAACAAAACTTTACACGGGATTCGAGATGTATAAATAGACTTATATTACTAACCGATTAATTATCACAGACTGACTAAAGACTAATTAACATGTTAAACCTTAGGCACCAACAATCACTAACACACGAAACTTGTTATCGAACGGTCACTGCCTCAACTAAGGGCAATTGTGTGCTTTGTTGTATTCAATCTAGTCAAACAACCCTATGAGCAATTACTATAGCAACCGACAAACTAGTCGTTCTTATCAATGTATACCTAAACTGATTGAATGCACTACAATACTAAATATCAATACTCATAGATTAATCAACGATAATTACAAATAGTTTGTTCTTGGTTACATTTAAAACTGAATAAAATACAAACTTTACATCCCGAAAATGAAGCGGAGAGATTAGCGGAGCCTCGACATCATGGAATCTTCAATTATGATGATATGGAACATGTATGTGATCTTGGTATGAATCGAAATGGTGGAATCGCCCTCTCTAAGCTCTGAAAAATCGCCTGGAAGTGTATGATCCAAGATAGGGCCGACATAGAATGAAAATATAAACAACCCTAATTTTTCCGTCTTCGTAACCCATCGCGATACCCGTGGGGATCTTTTATGGTTCATCGTGTACCGCGATGGACCATGGTCAACATCATTTTTAATCCCATCGTGATACGCGATGGGTCTTCAGGCCTGCCCATCGTTTATCGCGATGGGTCTTCTCACTAGCAATTAATTATTATTTTCTTCGTTTTGTGTGCCGGACATCCCTAGTCTTCATCCCGTGCCTCAACAGGTCCAAATTAGCTGCTTTAAACGTCTATGACCTGAAATGCAATAGACACGTATAAAGTATCGAAGTTTCCTCAATAAACAGCTAAAACTAGTAAGTAAACGAACTAAAGTATATACAAATTAACCAACCATCAGAACATAAACCAATCACCGTGCAATGCATATAACATTGATAATAATTCCTCAAAAGTACACACATATATATAAAAATGTAAGTAACTAATGCGAAAATTATGAGACTTTAATATGCTAGTATTGTGGATAATAACTTATAATAAATATCATAATTACTGAACCCCACTAATGGTAAACCTTTGAGTTTCCTTCAACTTCATTAAGCAAAGGGTGTAGGAGTAATTTAGTAAGTGGATGAAGCTTTATCAAGTTGCACCATACGCATTAAGAACGGATCCAGGTGTTGGCAAATTACTTTTTATGCCCAATTATGAAATGTCTCTTTTTCCCTTGTCATGTAATTGTGAAATTACCTCCATTGCCCATCACTCCTTCTTAATTATATATATATATATATATATATATATATATATATATATAGTAAAAACACAATGTTTTCTAGGAATAAAAGGAAAAACTATAGGCAACTAGATCAACTAATCTAATGGTTGAGATCAAAAATCATAAAAAAAAACCATGGTGTTTCTTAACAATACTATTCCCATGATGTTTCTTAGGGGCAATTTTTTCCATTTAGTGTATTATTAATTGAACCGCCATTTTTTTAATTGACAAATCGGTAGAATATGTTGCTATCTTTGGGGCTATACTTTAGGCATTTTGAAAAAAAAAGCTACATCACTTAATTTAAGGAGTAAATTCATCATTGTTATCATAACCTCCTCTCAAACATATTATCGGTGAGAAGTGAAGATATTTTGATTTTGTCCATCAAATAGTTTATTAAGTTTTGCCTTTTTGCCATTGTTTGTCAGGAGCAAAAGTGTCCAAATAGTTTATTAAAATATGGTAAACTAGAACACAGTAAACTAAGAGAGTTTTTGTCATTTTTCTTTATTTTTCAGCCAACCTCCGAGTAACTCATTTCTTCTACGGAAAAGGTTGTGCTTTAAACCAATCATATTATGGTTTTCCAGATGTTGTCGAATTCACTAGAGAGAAAGAGGGAGAAATTAGATTCATGGCTTTCTATAATTCTAACTTGAAGTTCTTGAAAAGAATCAAATATTATTTAACTTAATTTCATTAAAATGATTATCTATCTCATGGCAAAAATAAATGTAAATATATCACAACGTAGAAGTAAATAAAATCTATCTACAAAAAAAACTCAATTTCAAAGACGCATAATTAACACCCTTTGTTGCATGTAATTTCTAAAATAGAAAAAATTAACATCATTTTATTGCAAGTATAGTGTCTATGGTGGTTGGTGGTGGTGGACTTGACCGGAGAAGCTAACCGACGAGGATGGTCTTGACCGACGATGTGTTACGATGTCGGTGACGCTGAAGGTCGCATATGACTTTGTTTGAGGGAGTATTGTACCGGTTAATTTGTTGATCCAAAATTTTAGGAAAAAAATTAATTGATATAATTTAATTTCAAAAATAAAAAGACAAAAAATGTCCTTTCCACTAATTAAATTAAGTGCCACTTGTCAAAATAGTATTGGTTCTTACTGTTCCTACGAAACTACTACTTTTTATTTAAACATTTTCTCTCTCTCTCTCTCTATATATATATATATATGCACGTGTGTGTGTGTAAAAGAGAGAGACAATTTTTAACATCTAACTTGAGCGGTTAATATCAAAATATAACTTGCCGCAAACCTACCAATGCACAAATTTTAGTATACATAAAACAACAATATAAAGCCTATTAATTTACAATGTTAAAAAACTATCAATTTTATTTTTATCTGTAGGCCAAATTTTGAAATTTTAGTATTATGTTAGAAATTAAGTATATCAAAATTTTTATTTACGCTTTTATAAAAAAAAAGGCATGTAAAGAAGTTTAATATATTACAAATAACCAATCTAAGTCCTGTTTTCTTGTTCTATTTATAGTAGCACTTTTGATGGTATATATGTCAACGCACAAGTTGAAAAAGTATTGTTTCATCTCAGATTCATTTGCATGTAAGCACAGCTTCATTTGTTTTTACTGTCATTTATTTGTTCAATTTCTACCATATGCTATTTGGTATTAAGTGAACAATGATAAAATATTAAAAAAATTAACATTTATTACTTTAGTTATTTTTTTTATTTTTGTTATATATTGGGTTATAATTCAATCAGATGGTGCAGATCAATCAGATGGTGGAAAGAAAGAATATGATGTGGCTGATATGACAGTTCAGAAGGAGGTTGTTGAGAAGGTTGTAGAGAAGGAGGGAGAGGCAGATGTGAATGTGGCCATGAGTGAAACTGAAAATATTCAAACAGAAGTCATAGCAACTGATGTTATTGGTACTGAAACTCAAACTGATGTGATAGTAGATGAAGGAGGAAATACGGAGGAACCTGTAATAGAAGATGAAAATGTTGATAAAACTGTTGATGTGGAGATGGAGGATTTGGTGGCTGAGATTGACAACGTTCCCGGTGAACCAGAAGTGGTGAGGGAAACTGATGAAGAAAGGAAGAAATCTAAAGGAAAAGCCATCGCTGAAAATGAAGAGCAATTGCAATATCTGAATACTTAAAAGAAAAAAAAACAGTTGATGATATACTAGATGTGGATGAAATTGCTGAACAAGCTGCCAAAAGGCATGCTGATACTTTTAATGAGATGTTAGAAAGAGAAAGGATTACAAAATCCTTGACTGAGCAGGAGATTGAACAACAAGAAGATCTGTTAGAGGAGGCTCAGATCAATAAAACTATGAATGAAGAGGGGGAGCTTGACCAAGAGGTGATTGAAAGCTTGATAAAGCTGAAACAAATTGAAGAGGTTGATAATACCCTTGCTCTGGTCATTGTGAATTTGAAACAAGCTGAACAAGAGACACCAACTCCAACCACTGCTGAAAATATTAATGATGATTCAAATAAGCAGGTGGTGAATGATGAAGCTTGAGAATCTATAATCAAAACTTTATCTAAAAAATGGGTAAAGTATGCTGAAGAGTTGTCTGACAAGAAGGATAGTTGGGAAAAGTATAATGAAGAAAAATATGGAAAGCAATACACAAGGAAGAAGAGGAGGTATGATGGAAGAACTGATGATGTTGATGATGATGATGATGATGATGATGATGAACCAAAGAAGAAGAGGATTTACAAGTCTGAAAAGACTGAATATATTGTGGAAAGTCCAAAAGAGATGGAAAGTCCTGTTGAGGCTGTTCCTATACAAACCACTAGGCTGGATGATTTTGTGAATGAGCCCGAAGTAAATGAACCAAGAATAGAGGCTCTTGATGATTTTTCTGATGTTGATGACACTGTTGCCTCCCCAAATGTTGAAATGACTGATGAACATAGGGAGAACATACAAATTACGTTGGATGAGGCCAGGAGGAATGATCCAAAAATCTTGGGATTGATTAATCATGGGTACAAGTATGAAACTCTGGCTCCTATGTTTGTTGAGGAGTTGCAGAAATTACTTGATGAGGAGGTTGAAGATATTAGGAAGAAAATGGAGAAGAAGAATCGTAATTCTTAGAGATGCAGAACTTACTTGAGATTGCATGGACATTCTGAAAAGCAGCTGAGCCACATTGTCACACCCTCAAATTCCACTAACGGAGTTTTATCGTCAGAGGGTGTGAACTAACAGGATCGGAATCATTAGTTATATCAAACAACATAATTAAAGTATTAAAAACAACCAAGACATCAAGTCTTAAGTAAAGATGCGGAAATGTAAAATGTACGGTAAATAGTTGCGTCACACAGGACGACTTCAAGCAACAGTTATCATGACAACATTTAAAAGAAGTTTAAAGAATAAGAGTTCAGTGAATGCATGTCCTATGCCGCTCGCCCGACTCGGCTACCTGAGATAAACATACTAAAAGTGTCAACACAGGGTTGGTGAGTTCACAGGTTTAAGTAAATTAAGCGTTGCGTTTTAGCGTTACCAGATAGTGTTATATCATTATATATCAATAGGTAGCTAACCTATCAAGCATGTATTACTAAGTGTTCGACACCGAAGCTGACTGTTTATACAATTGCCTTACCACCATGTCAACCACGACCATGGTAATGTGTTAGCCAAAATTACACCCACTCGACCTACAATCGAGTTTAGAGTTGGGCGGGGTTTGTCAAACCCAGTAGTACTACTCAACACTGACTCGTTATTATTCAATATTAACCGGTTCGATTGTTCAGAAGGACTTAGTTGGTTTGTTGCCACTTAGTCTTACAAGTGATATATAAAGTCTAAACAAAATCTAAAGCGTTGGGATATGTTATCTCCCCCTAATAAAGGCGTTAAAGTGTAAAAGGGGCCGTGAAACTCACTGTTTGCGAAGTTATCAAATATCCGAGAAAAGCGTGTGTCAAAGTAAATCATCACTAGTGCTCTAAAAACAAAATGGGATTTCTAAGTGTTTTGAACTATGAGTGAGTCACTAGACTCGACACATGAAAACTATGCATGAGAGGTTACGTTGGTGAAACAAGTGCGACTCGACAAACACGTTGGTGATAAACTACGGGTGTGATTAAGTAAAGTTTTAAGTGTTACTATGATACATTATCAGTAAAACATCTACCACAAGGGAAAATACGTCAAACATATTGCAAACATCGATCAAACTATCACTTTTCATGTTTAATTCAAGAATTCAGCAGCTAAGTTACCGAGACAGAATTTAGCACGTCAATATTACTCTATATCACTATTCATAACATGTAGATAAAATCACCAAAATTTATCACAGAAGAACACGTGAGTTAGGTTTCTAAAAATAGTTTTATTATATTTTTATTATATACGGTTTTATCACAAGAATCAAAACAACAGAGCAAGTACACAGCAGTCATTATCAGGCGCAACAAAAAGTTCTTTACTATTCCCATTACATGGTTAATCCAATAAATTCAAGGCTAATTGGGTTAGATTCCAAACTAAAATTATTAACTTCCAGAAGTGGAATCAACTCAATTAGTCTTGTCGTTTATGATATATACGATTTACAAAACAGCCTATAAGAAGGCTTCCCAAATCAGATTTGTGCAACAGATTTGTAAATTAATAAAATTGACTTCCACACGTCCAAAAATTACAAACTCAGACTCTTTAGAAACTAGACTCGACCTACTACATCATAGAATCAATAATAACTTCAAAACATATTATAAACATCAAGTTACAGTCATTTTAACATGAATTTATGGCTCTGTCCGGTATCAGTTTTCACCAAATTTTATCAAACTACTAACCTATGAACAAATAACCATGCATACAACCCTAACTCATCAATAATCAACAACTTTAACATCTAGGGTTTATGATTAATATGTTTAATGATGCCAAAAATCGATAGAATAGGTTAGATATAGTGCTTAGTTTACCTATTTAGCACTTTAAACCTTCAACAAACTTGCAAGGATGATTGTATGTGTGTGTGTGTTGTGTGTTTCGGCCGAACAAGGGGGGTGACTGCCATCGCAAGAGGGAGAGGGAGAGAGGGAAAGGGTTAGGGTTTGTGTTATTAAGTTGTTTATATAATAATTAATTATTTCACATGTTACAACTTGCACCCTCAACTTCTATTTAGTTTAATTCTAGCACAAACTAATCTTTTTCATCCATAATATGATGTTATGCATGCAAGCACCAAATTACATATAAACATAACACGTATTTATACCAATTACTTGTTTATAATATTTATTGTTTGTTCACCAACGGTTTCAGTCGACTCGTGTGTGATTTGGTGAAACTCCGAAAGACTATTTGTGTACAGATTGTCATGTGTCATTTAAACTCTAATAAAATGCAATGAGAAATGCGTTAACTGGAATGACATAGTTCGTGTGAGCTTGAGTTTGAATTAACAGAGTTTGGGTTAATGAAGTTAACATGAAATTGACGAGTGTCACACACATCAAGTTCAGCGAATTTGAAGAAGCCTACAATGTCACGGTTGAAGCTATTAAAAGAGATGAGTTGGAACGAATGACGAATGTGACAATCGTCAATTTCAGGTTAACTCCGTTAACTCAACACCGTCAATTCAAACTTAAGATCACTGAATCTATAACGCACACTTCATTACATTTAAACTAGGGTTTAAATGACGCTTAACACTTACTACATGTGTAGTCTTTCGGGAATTGCACCGAAACGCAAACGAGTTGACGCAAACGATTGATGAATAAACGAAAAACGTCAAAATAGTAATTATGTGATAATTATGTGTTAGACTTATGTGTTACGTGATAACATGGTTATAAACGTTAACTCAAGATGTAAACTAGTTAGTTAAGTTATAAAAACAACAATTGATAGTGGAGGGACTTGAGTGTAACTTATTATTATTATAAATATATCCTTAATAACTAAACCCTAACCTATTCTCTTTCCCCCACAAGTCCCGATCGGAACCCAAGCACCCCTCCCCTTGGCTGCCGTCGCCTTCACACACACATACAACCCTCAATTCAAGCTTTTGATTGAAGAATTAGGTGCTAGGAAGGTATAATCGATTATCCTATACATCCTTGTTACTTGATTTTGATGTTTGTTGGGTTAAATTGCAAACCCTAGCTGCCTATTTCATGTGTATATATAGTTAATATGATTTGTTGTTGATTGGATAATGATTTGATAACTAGATTGAATATTGTTACATGTTGATTGTTGTGTCTTTGATTTGAGTTCAAACAAAAACCCTAATCATTTATGTAATGCGTAATTGATGTGCATGGATG
Organism: Bidens hawaiensis; assembly: GCF_021521415.1. Lineage (NCBI taxonomy): Eukaryota > Viridiplantae > Streptophyta > Magnoliopsida > Asterales > Asteraceae > Bidens > Bidens hawaiensis. Next base: position 20,663 of record NW_027495409.1, on the reverse strand, counting down.
GTGTTTATGGAGTCTAGAGTGTTATATGAATGCATGATAGTTCATAGATTGTTAACATGTTGAGTTTGGATGCAAACAGTTTCTGGACAGAATGTGTATTTGATGTTTAAGTGACTGTAACGAAGTGTAAACATGAATATTGGTTGAGATTATTAATACTACAGTAAACTAGGTTGAGTCTATTTTCTAAATAATATAAACTTGTAATTTTTGGACAAGTAGAAGTTAAATTTTATGATTTTACAAAAACGTTGTGCAAAGCTGAGCTGTTAGACCTGCTGTTAGGTTGTTTTGTAAATGTTGTATCTCATGAACTACGAGACCAATTGGGTCAGTTCTACATCTGGAAGTTGACTCATTGAGTTAGGAACCTAACCCAAGTGGTCTTGCATTTATTGGATTTTTCGTTTAACGGGAATTGCAAATAAAATTCTGTTGCGCATGAATTTGACTGTTATGAGTTTGCTGTAATGATTTGATGATTGTGAGAAAACTATGGGGAATACAAATATAATAAAATATGTTCTGGAAACCTAAGACATATATACTTCTGTGATGATTTTTGGTGAATTAATTGAGATACTATAATCTGTGGAATAGTACAATTTTTCAAGTAGGATTTCTGTCTCGGTGAAACTAGCTGCTGAGTTTTGTGAAATTGCATGAAACATGATACTTGCTAATTTATTATCGTGTTTTGACCAAATTGCCCTTGAGGGGAATGATTGCAAGATAAATGTCGTGTTTTGACCAAAATGCCATTGCGGGGAATAATAGCAAATTGATTGTAATGATTTGACCAAATTGCCCTCGTGGGGCATAGTTGCTAGTTAATTGTTATGTGTTGACCAGATTGCCCTTACGGGAAGTAATTGATAGTGATGTACTTTATGAATACGTGACACGTAAATGATTACTTACACATGTAACGTATCACAAATACATTGTTAAAGTCACACACGATTCACAAACGAAACACGAAACATGTTATGTGCATAGGTATTATGTGCCGGGTCTAGAGACTCGATAATATTCCGACACTTAGAAAAATCTCTTTGTTGTTTTAGAACGCTAGAGAGAGTTTTTCTGTGACGCGCATCTTGGTGATTTAATTTGGGAAATTCTTCGCAAACAGTGAGTTTCACTTACCCCTTTAAACTGTTTTAAACGCTTTTCACTTGGGGGAGATAACATACTCCGATAAACGCATTTAAGATTTTGTTAGTAAATTATATATCACTTGTAAAGGCTAAGTGGCAAACGAAACAACTAAAGTCCTACACATCGAACCGGTTAATATTTGGAATAGCGAGTCACTGTTGAGTAGTACTACTGGGTTTGACAAACCCCACCCAACGCTAAACTCGACTGGAGGTCGAGCGGGTGTAATTTTGGCTAACACGTACCATGGTCTGGATGACCTGGTGACAAGGCACTTGATAAACAGTCAGCTTCGGTGTCGAACACTTAGTAATACTTGCTTTATAGGCTAGCTACCTATAGATATATAATTGACATAACACTATTTGGTAACGCAAAACGCTGTAACGCAACACGCTGAACGCAAACGCTAATCGCTTTATTTTTATTTAAACTTGTGAACTCACCAACCTTGTGTTGACACTTTTAGTATGTTATTCTCAGGTAGCCGAGGCGGGCGCGCGGTTTAGGAACATGCATTGCTTGAAAAACTTTTAACTATGCAAACTTACTTTTAACTGTTATCATTGATTTTACATCGTCCTGCGTGACGTAACATTGGTTTCTATGGTTTTACGCTTCCGCACTTATTTTCATTTAAACGTTTTTATGGTTTGATTATAACTAATGATTCCGATCCTGTTAGTTCACACCCTCTGACGGTAAAACTCCGTTAGTGGATTTTGAGGGTGTGACTGATTGGTATCAGAGACATTGGTTATAGCGAACTAGAAGCTGCATGCATACTAGACTATAACCGCGACGACCCATTAGTTATAATGATACGCACTACATAGGTTTGTGTAGTCTTGTAATCTTATCTCTTTACCTCTTTAACTCAAACGTGCGCGCATACACGGCTTACCTGTAGGAATGTCGACGCCACCCTCATCATCATCCGATTCGATGACGCATGCTCACGGGAAGGAACCGCAGTTACCTACCGCATCGCCACCCCGAGTAGTCCCGGAACTCGAAGCTCCCGCACCGAAGAGGTACCGCCTATCCGGAGGCATATACGAAAACGACGTTAGCTGGGATTGGTACCCTAACATGATCAGACGTATGGTCTATCGCGAGCAAGTTCCCCCGTTACCTCACCCGAACCACCCTGCTTATCCCAACACCCTACCACCCATAACCGAACCTGTAGAGCGAGTTCTCGCAGCTGTTGTCTCGTGCTTGGAGCGTGATGTGGGTTACATGCGCTATACGAGAGCGAACGTTTTCGGACTGTTAAAAGACGGAACCGAGACTAAGGAGGAGATTGCCCGCAAGGCAGCGGCAATGAAGGAAATGCAAGAGGCTAGTGATCAACAGATGAAGATTATGAGGAAGATGCAAGCCGAGATGATAGACTTGCAAGAGCAACTCCAGGTAGCAATGAACCGAGATAGCTCTAGAGCGTTGCGATGTCTTACAAATGCAACTTGCTCAGAACGCAGCCGAGCCTGAGGCCGAGCCTGAGGCGGAGCCTGAGGCCGAACCTGAAGAAGATCCCGAAGAGGAGCCTGAAGAAGATCCCGAGGAAGATCCCGAGGAGGAACCCGAAGAAGAACCGGAGGAAGAACCGGCTGAGGAGGAGGCACACTCAGAGGTGTCCTCAGACGATGACATCTAGTGATGATGACACTTAGATGGAGGGGTTGTCTCCATCCGAACTATTATTTTCTATGATTTTAAGGATTGATTGGAAATACTTTGTAGCGAATACAATGGTTTTAATCATGAATTTTTATTTAGATTAATATATGGTTGTGATGTGATGTTGTTTCTTATTTCTTTCTTACCTATCTTTTTATTACATGTATGGTGTGTTGTATATGAAAGAAAAATTCATGTTTAACATTTTATACTGTGATTCTAGGAAATGGCTGGAAGAAACGCTGGACGTGGACGTGGTAGCATCAACTTGACTGCAGCTGAACTTCAAACTCTGCTGAACGACCATGCAGCGGCCGCTTTAGCCGCACACGTTCAGAATCAAGCTGGAGGTCCAAGTGGAACGTGTACCTTCAAGAACTACCTTGACTGCAAGCCCAGTACGTTTAAGGGCACTGAGGGAGCTATAGGCTTCCTGCGTTGGGCTGAGAAGGCTGAGTCGGCATTTGAGATGTGCAATTGTCCCCCTGCCAGTAGGGTCAAATTTGCTGCTGGAACACTTGAGGATTCTGCCCTCACTTGGTGGAATTCAAACGTGCAGATCCTTGGATTGGAACTGGCTAATTCTATGAACTGGGAGGAGTTCAAAAACATGATGCGAGAGGAGTACTGTCCGAGAGAAGAGATTTCAAAGTTAGAGTCAGAATTCTGGTCACTGAAGATGGTGGGCTCGGAAATTGAAGCCTACACTACTCGTTCTCACGAGTTGGCTGTGATGTGTCCGCGAATGGTGGATCCGCCGAGTAAGAGGATTGAAATGTACATTGATGGGTTAGCACCGCAGATTCAGGGCATGGTGACGTCTTCCAGACCAGCCACGATTCAAAAAGCGATCCGTTTAGCTCACAAACTGACGGATCAGGCTGTGACCCAAGGTGCGTTACCACCTAAAGGTTCAACCACTAAGGCCCGTGACAACCCGAGTAATGACAACAACAGCAACAGCAACCAGAGCAGCGGAAAGAGGAAGTTTGACAACACCAGATCCTCGTCCTCGAACCTCCCACTGCAACAACACTACCGTAAGCCGGAGTTCACTCGGAGCTTTAACAATCTGAGTCACAACAACAATAACAACGGTAGCGGGCAGGGTTCGAGCGGATATGCTGGGAAAAATCCGAAGTGCAATAGGTGCAACTATCATCTTGTTGGCCCATGTAACCGTGTCAAGTGTCAGAGATGCGGGAAGATGGGTCACCAGGCGAAGGAGTGTAGAGGAGACCTTGCGGCAACGGGTGCTCCTAAACCACCTATGACGACGAAGGGATGTTACGAATGTGGGCAGGAAGGTCATTTCAGGAAAGATTGTCCCAAGCTGAAACAGAACGACAACAATGGAGGTAATGGAAGTGGCAGTAATGGTGGAAGCAATGGCAAATGAAGGGCTTTTGTGATTGGGTCGGGTCAAGCCCGTAATGATCCGCACGTGGTGACTGGTAAGTTCCCTGTGAACGATTGTTTTGCTTCTGTATTGTTTGACACTGGAGCTGATAGGAGTTTTGTGTCGAAAGCCTTTAGCCAACTCTTATACTTAACTCCAACTCCGTTAGATGCTAAGTTTCCTGTTGAATTAGCTGACGGTAAGACTATAGTAACGACTCATGTACTTGCGGGATGTAAGTTAAAACTGTCAGGTCATATTTTTGATATCGACCTTATTCCTTTTACGCTTAGTAGTTTCGATGTCGTTGTCGGCATTGACTGGTTATCCGAGAACCGAGCGGAGATTATATGTCACGACAAGATAGTTCACATTACTACCCCTTCCGGCGATATCATTTCGGTCCGAGGTGAGAAAAGCGGCATGACCACCAGCGTCATTAACCTTATGAAGGCGCAGAAGTATCTACGAAAGGGTCATCCGGCAATTTTGGCGCAGATTGTTGAGAAACCCACGGAGGAGAAGCGAATTGAAGATATACTGGTTGTGCGAGACTTTCCGGAAGTTTTCCCGGAGGATTTGCCTGGACTCCCTCCTATTCGTCAAGTCGAATTCCAAATCGAGTTGACACCCGGAGCAGCACCCATAGCACGAGCCCCGTATCGGCTCGCACCGGCGGAGCTTCAGGAACTGTCCACTCAGTTGCAAGATTTGTTGGATAAGGGTTTTATCCGACCTAGCTCATCGCCGTGGGGAGCTCCTGTCTTGTTTGTCCGAAAGAAAGACGGGACTTTCCGCATGTGCATCGACTACCGGGAGTTGAACAAGGTGACGGTCAAGAACCGTTATCCTTTACCCCGAATTGATAATTTGTTTGACCAGCTTCAAGGATCGAGTTACTACTCGAAGATCGATCTGCGATCCGGTTACCACCAACTAAGAGTGCGCGAAGAAGATATCTCAAAGACGGCTTTCAGAACACGGTATGGTCACTACGAGTTTTCGGTTATGCCTTTTGGCCTAACCAACGCACCCGCCGTATTTATGGATCTCAAGAATCGAGTATGCAAGGCGTACCTCGACAAGTTTGTGATTGTTTTCATCGATGATATTCTTGTTTACTCCAAGAACGAAGCTGACCATGAAGAGCACTTAAGGGTAATTCTGGAATTGCTGAAGAAGGAACAACTGTATGCTAAACTCTCGAAATGCGAGTTTTGGCTTCGCGAGGTTCACTTTTTAGGGCATTTGATCAACGAGAATGGTATCCATGTCGATCCCGGTAAGGTAGAGGCCATCAAAAACTGGGAAGCACCTAAGACTCCGACTGAGGTGCGGCAATTCCTAGGACTGGCCGGCTACTACCGACGTTTCATCGAGGGATTTTCAAAGATTGCTCAACCCCTCACCGCCTTGACTCACAAAGGCACTAAGTACAATTGGGGTGACGCGCAAGAATCCGCTTTTCAACTGTTGAAAACCAAACTCTGCAGTGCCCCTATTCTAGCCCTCCCCGAGGGAACAGAGAATTTTGAGGTACACTGTGACGCATCTATACAAGGTCTTGGTTGTGTGCTGATGCAACTCGAGAAGGTTATAGCTTACGCCTCTCGACAACTACGGGTTCACGAGAAGAACTACACGACCCATGATTTGGAACTCGGAGCTGTGGTGTTTGCTCTTAAGATATGGAGGCATTACTTGTACGGTACCAAGTTTACCATTTACACCGACCACAAGAGTCTCCAACATATCTATGACCAAAAGGAGCTGAACATGCGACAGCGTCGTTGGGTCGAGCTGCTCAAGGATTATGATTGTGCCATCAAGTACCACCCTGGCAAAGCCAATGTAGTGGCCGACGCTCTCAGCAGAAAAGAAACAGATAAACCCAGACGAGTGCGAGCATTGCAACTCACGATTCATGCCAGCTTACCCGATCAGATTCGCGATGCGCAACTTGAAGCTTTGAAAGATGATAATCTTCCATCAGAACTCATGCGGGGCATGAGCAAGCAACTTGAAACCAGATCGGACGGGATCCGATATTTTGAGAACCGAATTTGGGTTCCACGATACGGAGAGTTGAGAACTCTAGTGATGGACGAAGCTCACAAGTCCCGATATTCTATCCACCCTGGCTCAGATAAAATGTATCATGATTTAAAGGCACTTTACTGGTGGCCGAACATGAAAGCCGACATTGCCACCTACGTGAGCAAATGCTTGACTTGTGCCAGAGTCAAGATAGAATACCAGAAACCATCTGGTCTACTACAACAACCGGAACTCCCAATGTGGAAATGGGAACACATCTCAATAGATTTTATTACTGGTTTACCTAAGACACCGACGGGATGCGATACCATCTGGGTGATCGTTGACCGGTTGACTAAGTCTGCACACTTCTTAGCGATTAAGGAATCGGACAAAATGGAAAGACTGACTCGTGTTTACATGAAGGAAGTAGTGTCTAGACACGGAGTGCCTGTCTCAATCATTTCTGATCGAGATTCTCGTTTCACTTCGCACTTTTGGAAGTCGCTGCAAAGCGCACTAGGCACCCATCTTGATATGAGCACAGCAACCATCCTCAGACGGATGGGCAGAGTGAACGAACTATTCAGACCCTGGAGGACATGTTGCGTGCATGCGTGTTGGATTTCGGAAAAAGTTGGGAACCTCACTTACCTTTGGTAGAGTTTTCGTATAATAACAGCTACCACGCAAGTATTAAGGCAGCGCCGTTTGAAGCGCTGTACGGACGGAAGTGTCGATCACCACTCTGCTGGGCAGAGGTGGGTGACAGCCAAATCACTGGTCCGGAACTGGTACTCGAAACTTCGGAAAAGATTGTTCAAATCCGAAATCGCATGGCAGCAGCACGAGATCGCCAAAAGAGTTACGCCGACAAGCGCCGAAAACCTCTCGAATTTCAAGTGAACGATCGAGTGTTACTCAAAGTCTCACCTTGGAAAGGTGTGGTTCGCTTTGGTAAGCGAAACAAACTCAACCCACGATATGTTGGTCCTTACCGGATAACTGAGCGCATTGGTCCGGTGGCGCGCCGCTGGACCTACCAACGGAACTCGGTGGCGTACACAATGTTTTCCACGTGTCCAATTTGAAGAAATGCCTATCTGATGAAACCCAAGTAGTCCCTTTGGAGGAACTGCAAGTTGATGAACAGTTACGTTTCATTGAGCAACCAGTCGAGGTTTTGGATTGGGAAACCAAAACGCTCAAGCACAGCAAAATTCCAATCGTTAAGGTTCGTTGGAACTCAAGACGTGGACCGGAATTCACGTGGGAACGCGAGGATCAAATGATGGAAAAGTATCCTCACCTTTTTGAAGGGCTAACCAAACACGGAAAACCGCGAAACCCGGCAAACCGTCAGACATCACCGGAGGTATGAATTAAATTTCGGGACGAAATTTCTTTCTACTAGGGGATGATATGACAAACTGAAAATTTTCTTTTTCTTCTTTCTTACTCTTTCAGACACTCATCACGACTTGACTCAGACTTGACTCAAATTTTCGGGACGAAAATTCTTTAACATGGGAATGATGTGACAATCGTCAATTTCAGGTTAACTCCGTTAACTCAACTCCGTCAATTCAAACTTAAGATCACTGAATCTATAACGCACACTTCATTACATTTAAACTAGGGTTTAAATGACGCTTAACACTTACTACATGTGTAGTCTTTCGGGAATTTCACCGAAACGCAAACGAGTTGACGCAAACGATTGATGAATAAACGAAAAACGTCAAAACAGTAATTATGTGATAATTATGTGTTAGACTTATGTGTTACGTGATAACATGGTTATAAACGTTAACTCAAGATGTAAACTAGTTAGTTAAGTTAGAAAAACAACAATTGATAGTGGAGGGACTTGAGTGTAACTTATTATTATTATAAATATATCCTTAATAACTAAACCCTAACCTATTCTCTTTTCCCCACAAGTCCCGATCGGAACCCAAGCACCCCTCCCCTAGGCTGCCGTCGCCTTCACACACACATACAACCCTCAATTCAAGCTTTTGATTGAAAAATTAGGTGCTAGGAATGTATAATCGATTATCCTATACATCCTTGTTACTTGATTTTGATGTTTGTTGGGTTAAATTGCAAACCCTAGCTGCCGATTTCATGTGTATATATAGTTAATATGATTTGTTGTTGATTGGATAATGATTTGATAACTAGATTGAATATTGTTACATGTTGATTGTTGTGTCTTTGATTTGAGTTCAAACAAAAACCCTAATCATGTATGTAATGTGTAATTGATGTGCAAGGATGGTGTTTATGGAGTCTATAGTGTTATATGAATGCATGATAGTTCATAGATTGTTAACATGTTGAGTTTGGATGCAAACAGTTTCTGGACAGAATGTGTATTTGATGTTTAAGTGACTGTAACGAAGTGTAAACATGAAAATTTGTTGAGATTTTAATACTAAAGTAAACTAGGTTGAGTCTAGTTTCTAAAGAATATAAACTTGTAATTTTTGGACAAGTAGAAGTTAACTTTTATGATTTTACAAAAACGTTGTGCAAAGCTGAGCAGTTAGACCTGCTGTTAGGTTGTTTTGTAAATGTTGTATCTCATGAACTACGAGACCAATTGGGTCGGTCCCACATTTGGAAGTTGACTCATTGAGTTAGGAAACTAACCCAAGTGGTCTTGCATTTATTGTATTTTCCTTTTAACGGGAATTGCAAATAACATTCTGTTGCGCATGAATTTGATTGTTATGAGTTTGTTGTAATGATTTGATGATTGTGAGAAAACTATATGGAATAAAAATATAATAAAATATGTTCTAGAAACCTAAGACATATATGCTTCTGTGATGATTTTTGGTGAATTAATTGAGATACTATGATCGGTGGAATAGTACAATTTTTCAAGTAGGATTTCTGTCTCGGTGAAACTAGCTGCTGAGTTTTGTGAAATTGCATGAAACATGATACTTGCTAATTTATTATCGTGTTTTGACCAAATTGCCCTTGAGGGGAATGATTGCAAGATAAATATCGTGTTTTGACCAAAATGCCCTTGCGGGGAATAATAGCTAATTGATTGTAATGATTTGACCAAATTGCCCTCGTGGGGAATAGTTGCTAGTTAATTGTTATGTGTTGACCAAATTGCCCTTACGGGAAGTAATTGATAGTGATGTACTTTATGAATACGTGACACGTAAATGATTGCTTACACATGTAACGTATCACAAATACATTGTTAAAGTCACACACGATTCACAAACGAAACACGAAACATGTTATGTGCATAGGTATTATGTGCCGGGTCTAGAGACTCGATAATATTCCGACACTTAGAAAAATCTCTTTGTTGTTTTAGAACGCTAGAGAGAGTTTTTCTGTGACGCGCATCTTGGTGATTTAATTTGGGAAATTCTTCGTAAATAGTGAGTTTCACTTACCCCTTTAAACTGTTTTAAACGCTTTTCACTTGGGGGAGATAACATACTCCGATAAACGCATTTAAGATTTTGTTAGTAAATTATATATCACTTGTAAAGGCTAAGTGGCAAACGAAACAACTGAAGTCCTACACATCGAACCGGTTAATATTTGGAATAGCGAGTCACTGTTGAGTAGTACTACTGGGTTTGACAAACCCCACCCAACGCTAAACTCGACTGGAGGTCGAGCGGGTGTAATTTTGACTAACACGTACCATGGTCTGGATGACCTGGTGACAAGGCACTTGATAAACAGTCAGCTTCGGTGTCGAACACTTAGTAATACTTGCTTTATAGGCTAGCTACCTATAGATATATAATTGACATAACACTATCTGGTAACGCAAAACGCTGTAACGCAAAACGCTGTAACGCAAAACGCTGTAACGCAACACGCTGAACGCAAACGCTAATCGCTTTATTTTTATTTAAACTTGTGAACTCACCAACCTTGTGTTGACACTTTTAGTATTTTATTCTCTGGTAGCCGAGGCGGGCGCGCGGTTTAGGAACATGCATTGCTTGAAAAACTTTTAACTATGCAAACTTACTTTTAACTGTTATCATTGATTTTACATCGTCCTGCATGACGTAACATTGGTTTCTATGGTTTTACGCTTCCGCACTTATTTTCATTTAAACGTTTTTATGGTTTGATTATAACTAATGATTCCGATCCTGTTAGTTCACACCCTCTGACGGTAAAACTCCGTTAGTGGATTTTGAGGGTGTGACAACGAAGGCTGGCACACAACATGAAAAGCTTCAAACATTACATGCCAAGTTTGATGGAAAGTGTAAGCTGCTGATTGAACATGGTTTTTCCATTGAACTTGTTGAAAGTCTAAGAAGGAGAAAGCAAGTGAGAGTTTTAAAGGAAACATTTGGTGCAAGCATTGTGATGTGTATGGACATCACACTGATTCTCTTCATGAATGATTCATATTCAAACCATTTCATGTACCAGATACTACCAAGTTTGGGCAAGATTTTGGTCTATATAAGAAGAAATATGATGAGTACTTGGGAAAAGAAAAGAAGCCATCTGTTGAAACTGACAGAGGAAATGAAGTAATCAAGAAAACTGGGATTGTTGTCAAGAAAGAGAAGACAGGTGTTGAAGAGAAGAAGGTTCCAAAAATGAAGCAACCAATTAGAATAAACCCTATGAAGGTTGTTAAGAAGGAGATCTGTTGATAATGAGAAGCCAACTAGAAGTGAAGTGAAGGATAAGAAGGAGATGGTTAGAAAGAAGAAATCAAGGGAGTTAAATGGAGACGAAAAGTTTTTGTTGAAACATGGGTTTGAGCCCCAAGGTTTTCTTTAGAAACCAAGAAGTGAGACTGTAGTGACAAGGGATGCATGTGACTTCTAAAACAATTGAAACAAGTGTGCAAAGAGAATATGTTGTTGAGGAGTGCAAGAGTATTGTTCCAAATGTGAACAAATCATATGAAATTGGATATGAATCTGATGACTCTTCTGAAGTTGTGTATGAAGACCCCAAACCCAATGCAACACCTGTTCATGTCATTGATGATTTGCAAGCTAATGTAGCTTGTACTTCATCACTTAACTAATAAATTTTCTTTGATTTGTGCAGAAAAAGTCCACACCAATCAATGATGTATGGTATATGGACAGTGGATGTTCCAGGCACATGACATGTGACAAGAGGTCTCTCGTTAACTTTGAAGAAAACTTTAAAGGACCTGTTGCTTTTGGGAGTGATGAAAATGGAGAGAAGATAGTGGGGAACGGTATTCTGACCATTGGCAAAGTGTCATTTGATAATGTCTTTTATGTGGAAGGATTGAAATATAACCTTTTGAGCATCTCTCAAATGTGTGATAAAGGTTATAAGGTTGGATCTAATGATTCTCACTGTTTCGTCCTCAACCTGAATTTGTGATTCCTTCAGATATGATTATGATGATGGCTCCTAGAAATGGTAATCTGTATGAATTGAAGATGAAGATTCAGTTTCTAGGGGTGGAACTTGTTTTGTAAAAACTAAGGTGATATTAACATAATGAAAATGCTAATCTTAATGTGGAGATACATTGTTGAATATGCATGTTCCAAGATACATCTCTCCAAATGATAAGCAGAGTAGTGACTACCTAGTCATACACAAGCCTGTTGATATTTGGTCACCAAATTAAATCATTTTATATATATATGACAAAGAACAAATGTGGACAAATTTTTTATATTCAGTCAAATGTTGATTGTTTTTCACAAATTTTGAATGAAAATACAAACATGAGGGTTAACTATAGAACTGCAGGGGTGGAGGCAATAATCTAAGTCCTTTAAACATTCTGAATGAAAGACCTGTAAGTCCGACTTGCGTGGCATGTAATTCCAACATTCAACCTCATTATGTTTGACGCTTTGAAAAGAAATATTAAATTAATTTGATTTTCCTATCATAAAAATATTTTGACCAAATATCATGGGGTTAAAGTCAAATTTGGGTGATTTGGGGAAAGCCAAATAAGCTTTGAGAAGAGATATGGAGTATCATAGCACAATAAGTGTTATCCATTTTTGTATTATGCTAATTAACTAAACCTTAAGCATATCACCAAAATGTAATGAAAATCATGCTAAGTCTAGACATGTTGTTAACCTGTCTAATATGTCATAATAATACTGAGAATGAAGTATTGAGAGGTGACTTAACCAATATGATCCCATGTTGAGATCTTTTCATAAAAGAGATGGAAAGAAATAACTGAAATTTGATCTCTTAATGCACCATTTGCTCTTAAACATTGAATTTTAATGATAAAACTGTGTGAAAAGTGGTTTAAGACAAAAAAAAAAGTATTGCATTTTAACCTTGAAATTGTCTGAATATGTCAATACTAGCAAGCTTTAATGATTTTTTGAACTACTTTCTAGCAAACTTAGTTGTTTATAGGATATTTAACTCATTCTAGCAAGCTTTACATTTAAAATTGTCTGAATATGTCAATACTGGCAAGCTTTAATGATTCTTGAACTTTCTAGCAAACACAGTTGTTTGATAGGATGTTTAGCTCATTCTAGCAAGCTTTACACTTGAAAATGTCTGAATATGTTAATTCTAGCAAGTTGATTTTTGAACTATTCTAGAAAATTTAGTTGTTTTATAGGATGTTTGACTCATTCGAGCAAGCTTTACACTTGAATATGTTTGAATTTGTTATTTCTAGAGAGCTTTGATATTTTTGGACTATTCTAGCAAACTTAGTTGTTTTGATTGAATGTTTAAGATATTCGAGCAAGCTTGATAATTATTTGTACTTAAATGAATTATTCATGTTTTATCGGGCAGACTTTGATAAATTTATGCTTTCGAGTAAACTTGGATGTTTAGAAAGTTATATTTTTATCTAGCACACTTGATAATTATGTGATACATATCTGAATGTGCTTTACATGTCTGTTTCAAGTAAACTTTGCTGTTTGATTTGAAATTTGTATTTGTCTAGCATACTTCATAATGTTGGTGTTATTTTCTGAAATTACAAGAGTTTTCTAGTAAACTTTATTTACCGAGTAAACTGTATGCTTAGAGCACACTTAAAAAATGTTGGCTCATTCCAAGTGTTCTTCTAGCATACTTGTAAGCTTCAGAAAATTTCCAGCAAACTTCACTTTTCGGATACACTTTGTGTTTAGAGTATACTTGTACATCAAAAGATATATAAGTCTCCTATAGCACACTTTGCACTCTTGAAGTATTTTCAGGAACACTTTTGTTCTAAAGTGTACTTGAATGAATATTTGTTAATTTTATAAGTATATCGGGTAAGGTTTGTGAAATTCAGATATTCGAGCAAGGTTGACAATTAGAAATATCTCTAAGTTATAATTTGAGGATTCTTTATTGATTCCTAGCAAGGTTGCGCATTTAATGTATTATACATGATTATTTTTCTTATGGTTTATTTCTCGAGCAATCTTGTATATTCGAGTAAGCTTCCTTCATCTTATCCACTTAGTGTTATTTATTAATTACTTTTAATATCTGAACAATTCTGGAACGAGCAAGCTTTGCAAATGGATACCTAGCAAGCTTTGAAAAATAAACCATTCCTAGCAAGCTTTATAAACATAAACCTTTATCGAGCAAGCTTTATGCTAATACATTTAAAAAAAATGATTTTTTTTTGGCACTGTTGATGAACAAAACGACAAAATGCATTTAAAACCCTCTTTCAAAAGGTATGTAAGAGGGACTTAGAGAAATTTTCACATTTCACTTCTCTCTTCCCACTATTGCATTATTTCATGTACAAACTCGTTCCGGAATCTCAAACGTTCCACAAATTTCCCTACCATAAATTTGTCAACCCACATATTCCGACTCGGTAAGCATCAATTGATTGTTTTCCGACACTAATTATACGGAATTGGCGCTTTAATTTTCATCTTAAGTAACTTCTCTGTTTTTGTATGTAGGTTTACAATTTGTCAAAGAGCAGGTTCATAAAGAAAATATTTCTTTTCTTCTTTAAATTGTTACTTAATAAATGCCAAAGTAGTGAAATTTATGACTAATTATTACTTTGAATGTGTTTTTGGTGTTTGATAGTTATGGAGACGTATCCATTTGAGAAGAAGCACAATATGTGCGCTATACTGCAAATAACGCCTGATAACCAACCCTTTGCACTGATGATACAGTGGATTCAAAGATCGAATCGACGATTCTCATTGACAGATTGCCCTGTCATTTACAAAAATCACCAACTCGATTTCTGGCACTCTTCCCAAATCTATGATGATGCCGGAGGTAGGATAATTGAGGCTACATTTACCAGGAAATAGTGATCACCGAACAACTTATATGGGCTAGCCTACAATTGAACGATGCGGAAGCCCCAATCCATTTCTCCGAAATACCATTTATTGACTATTTTTCAGGAGACAATGGGATACCAATGTGATGTATATGAAGGCCAATTTAAAAAGGACATGTTCCCTAACCTTTACAGGTTCATGATACATCACATAGTTCAGGGTTATGCACCCAGGAAGGGATCATGGACGTTGATGAGTCGTGATCTAGCCAATGCCACAGTGGTTGTTGTATACCGACAACCATTTAATTTTTCAAAGATGATTTTTGATGGTTTGGCTGCCAACATGAGGAGGACTGATAAAGACAAATTCTTGGTCTATCCAAGATTTCTGCAGATTATCTTTAATAAGGTGTTACCTGATTTGCCAACTATTGGCACAACACACTTGTTGCAGGATCCAAATGTGTACAAAAGGATAGCAAAGTTGGCTTCTACCTGCAACTTCAATTCTAATCCTGAGTTTGATATATTACCATTGTTGGTGAAAAATGATATGGAAATCATGCATGTATCAAAGTCACCTCATGTGACTTCTGAGGAGGAGAGTGAGGAAGTTGGTGATGATGAATCTGATGATAGTGATGATGCAGGTGATGATGGAGGTGATGGAGGAGGTGATGATGTTATTGTTGAGGAGGATCATGCTGAGGCTCAAGGGAAGAACCAATCTATTCCCACACCACCAACCTCACCACAAAACCAACACATATCACCACCCTAAGCCATATTACCACCCCAACACCAAACCCCATCCCCACCACAACACCATGACCATGAACCTTATATCCCATCCCCACCTACACATATACAATCACCACCTCAAATCCAAATCCTAACCCAACCATTAAACCAAACCCAAACCCAAATCCTAAACCAACCCTTAACCCAAACCCAAGACCAAACCATCCATGAACCATACATTCCAAAAAATGTCCCTGCCCATCTAATAAACCAGCCAAATACACCTTACCAATCCCCAACTCAAACACATACCACTGACCAACCCCACATACCTACCTTTGAAATTACCCATACCTTCACACCAATAATCCAAACAGTTAACCCATTACCCTCCACTAGCACAAACATTATTGAAAGCCCACCCCCATCAACCCATCCAACCTCAAACCCAAAAAAGCATACCTGATCCATCCCCAACTTCACCAATCAGTTCCCTTCCCCTGGTGCTCATTTATTTGGACGATATATGGACGTTTTTGTGCAAAATGTTGATTTTAGAAGGGAAAATACAGAGTTGAAAAAGAGGAACAATGAGTTGGAATCCCTATAGGCACAGGCACAACACAGGATTCAAACCCCGGATGATGATGTTGAGAAGACCTCAGATGTACCAAAATAGGGGGAGAATCCACCTATGGTCAATGAGGTGAGGGAGGATGCGTCTATGGTAGAGGAAGACATCTTGAAAAATCTATGTGACTTGTATGGAGGAAGTGAGAATGAGAGTAGTGAAGAGAGGAGGATTGATGAAGATGATTATGATGCAGATCAATCAGATGGTGGAGAAAAAGAATATGATGTGGCTGATGTGACAGTCCAGAAAGAGGTTGTTGAGAAGGCTGTAGAGAAGGAGGGAGAGACAGATGTGAATATGGTTGGGAGTACACACATATATATATAAAAACTGTAAGTAACTAATGCGAAAATTATGAGACTTGAATATGCTAGTATTGTGGATAATAACTTACAATAATTATAATAATTACTGAACCCCACTAATGGTAAACCTTTGAGTTTCCTCCAACTTTATTAAGCAAAGGACGTAGGAGTAATTTCGTAAGTGTATGAAGCTTTATAAAGTTGCACCATACGCTTTAAGAACATATCCAAGTGTTGGCAAATTACTTTTTATGCCCAATTATGAAATGTCACATTTTCCCTTGCCATGTAACTGTGAAATTACCTCTATTGCCCATCACTCCTCCTTAATATATATATATATATATAGGGTAAGGTTATATTAAAAACAAAATGTTTACTAGGAATAATAGGAATAACTATAGGCAATTAGATCAACTAATCTAATGGCTGAGATCAAAAATCATAAAAAAAACCATGGTGTTTCTTAACAATACTATTCCCATGATGTTTCTTAGGGGCAATTTTGTCCATTTAGTATATTATTATATGAACCGCCATTTTTTTAATTGACAAATCGGCAGAATATGTTTCTATCAATGGGGCTATACTCTAGGCATTTTGAAAAAAAAATTGCATCACTTAATTTAAGGAGTAAATTCATCATTGTTATCATAACCTCCTCTCAAACATATTATCGGTGAGACGTTAAGATATTTTGATTTTGTCCACCAAATAGTTTGTTAAGTTTTGCCTTTTTCCATTGTTTGTCAGGAGCAAAAGTGTCCAAATAGTTTATTAAAATATTGTAAACTAGAACACAGTAAACTAAGAGAGTTTTTGGCCTTTTACTTTATTTTCCGGTCAACCTCCGAGTAACTCATTTCTTCTCCGGCGAAGGTTGTTCTTTAAACCAATCATATTATGGTTTTCCAGATGGTGTTGAATTCACTAGAGAGAAAGAGGGAGAAATTAGATTCAAGGATTTTAACCCCCATCGAATTTTTTGGTTTCGGTAATTCTAATTTGAAGTTCTTGAAAGGAATCAAATATTATTTAACTTAATTTCATTAAAATGATTATCTATCTCATGGAAAACAATTAATGTAAATATATCATAACGTAGAAGTAAATCAAATCTATCTAGAAAAAAAACCCAATTTCTAAGACGCATAATTAACACCATTTATTGCATGTAATTTCTAAAATAGAAAATTAGCATCATTTTATTGCAAGTATAGTGTCTATGGTGGTTAGTGGTGGAGGACTTGACTGGAGAAGCTAACCGACAAGGATGATCTTGACCGACGATATGCTACGGTATCGGTGACCCTGAAGGTCGCATATGACTTTGTTTGAGGGAGTGGTTGTACCGGTTAATTTGTAGATCCAAAATTTTAGGAAAAAAATTAATTGATATAATTAATTTCAAAAATGTCCTTTCAACTAATTAGATGAAGTGCAACTTGTCAAAATAGTACTGGTTTTTACTATTCCTACGAAACTACTACTTTTTATTTAAACCTTTTCTCTCTCTATATATATATATATGCACGTGCGTGTGTGTGTGTATGTGTGTAAAAGAAAGAGACAATTTTTAACATCTAACTTGTATGTGTGTAAAAGAAAGAGACAATTTTTAACATCTAACTTGAGCTGTTAATATCAAAATGTAACTTGCCGCAAACCTACCAATGCACAAATTTTAGTATACATAAAACAACAATATAAAGCCTATTAATTTACAACGTTAAAAAAACTACCAATTTTATTCTTATTTGTAGGCCAGATTTTGAAATTTTAGTATTATGTTGGATATTAAGTATATCAGAGTTTTTATTTATGATTTTATAAAAAACAGCCATATCTAAGTCCTGTTTTCTTGTTCTATTTATAGTAGTACTTTTTATGGTATATATGTCAACGCACACGTTGAAAAAGTACTGTTTCATCTCAGATTCATTTTCATGTAAGAAATGCTCCATTTGTTTTTACTGTGATTTATTTGTTCAATTGTTTTTAATGAAAGTCAATTTTCTAAAAAAAAAAAAATTTGTTCAATTTCTACAATATGTTATTTGGTAATAAATAAACTATGATAAAATATAAAAAAATTAACACTTATTGCTTTAGTTATTTTTTTTATTTTTGTTATATATTGGGTTGTAATTCAATCAGATGGTGCGGATCAATCAGATTGTGGAGAGCAAGAATATGATGTGGCTGATGTGACAGTTCAGAAGGAGGTTGTTGAGAAGGTTATAGAGAAGGAGGGAGAGGCAGATGTGAATGTGGTTGGGAGTGAAACTAAAAATATTCAAACTGAAGCCATAATAACTTATTCTATTGGTACTGAAACTCAAACTGATGTGATAGTAGATGCAGGAGGAGATACGAAGGAAATTGTAATAGAAGATGAAATTGTTAATAAAACTGTTGACGTGGATATGGAGAATTTGATGGCTGAGATTGAAAACTTTCCCAGTGAACCAGAAGTGGTGAGGGAAACTGATGAAGAAAGGCGGAAATCTAAAGGAAAAGCCATCACTGAAAATGAAGAGCAATTGCAATATCTGAATACTCAAAAGAAAAAAAACAGTTGATGATATACTTGATGTGGATGAAACTGCTGAACAAGCTGCCAAAAGGCATGCTGATACTTTGAATGAGATGTTAGAAAGAGAAAGGATTGCAAAATCCTTGACTGAGCAGGAGATTGAACAACAAGAAGAACTGTTAGAGGTGGCTCAGATCAACAAAACTCTGAATGAAGAGGGGGAGCTTGATCAAGAGGTGATTGAAAGCTTGATAAAGCTGAAACAAATTGAAAAGGTTGATAATACCCTTTCACTGGTCATTGTGAATTTGAAACAAGCTAAACAAGAGGCACCAACTCCAACCACTGCTGAAAATATTAATGATGATTTGGTGACTGATGAATCTGGAGAATCTATAATCAAAACTTTATCTAAAAAATGGGCAAAGTATGCTGAAGAGGTGTCTGACAAGAAGGATAATGTAAGGCCCCATTACCGGTAGCCCTACTTTGGCGTTGGATTTACTCATAAACGCAGTTCTAAATATCAGAGTTAATTAAAACTTTCGCGGAATAATAAAACTTCAACCATAACATTTTACATAACTATCAAATCTTGTCTTATAAAACATTCAAAGTAGTTTAAACGTAAAACATTGTCTTTAAAATAACATAACACTTCCTTAAGATGTTAGTATCTTCAATTCCATGCCATGCGTTCCCCTCAAGCGAGCTGTCTCATCCTACTCACTTGCGTGCATACTAAAAGTCAGCTACGTTGAGTGAGTTCTAGTTAATCACATAACATACAGTACATTCATAATTACATACTTTCATACTTCCATTTATAATATACTTACTTATCTTCGTACTTTCTTTCTTTCATACACTTACCTTACGTTTTAAAGGGCATTATGCCCTATAACCTTCGCATATATTATTAGGGTATGCAACCCTTAAACCTTCGCATATATTATTAGGGTATGCAACCCTTTTATCCTTCGCGTATATTATTAGGGTATGCAACCCTTTATCCTTCGCATATATTATTAGGGTATGCAACCCTTTATCCTTCGCATATATTATTAGGGTATGCAACCCTTTAAGCTTACCTAACCTTTCATTATCATAACCATACATTTAATACCATATACAACATAATCGTACATACTCCCTTATCCACATACACATATCATACATACTACACTATACTTGCCTTGACAATACGTGCAATACCCGAAGGTCGTTCACATACCGTCAAGCATACATATATAACTATCACAATCGTTATTACGACATACACTTACCATTTAAGGTAAGTGTATTAACGTTCACATCGAGTATGCACACAGCCTCGAAAACATAACAAGGAAATGGGGCTAGAAACTCACCTGAATACGATTACGTTCATCGTTTATAGTTATTCCTTTCTTGAGCTGTGCACGACTAACTGTATAACAATTACACGTATCAATTAACTATTACTACTTGTATCGTATTTCTATCTTTATGTAACCCACAACGAATGGGGGTCCGGGGGCAGCGCCCCTAGCAGCGGGGTTCTAGGGGAGGCAGCCCCTAGCAGGGTCCAATGGGCAGAGCCCCTGGCTGGGGTTAAGCTACCAGGTCAGCTTGGAAAAATTTTATTTTCATTAACTGTCTTAACGCATTTTCCATTAGAATTTTAAGTTATTATTTTATTCACCTACTCGTTCGTTACAGTGAATTAAGCCTAATTCGTTAGCCCGATTCGTGGTCTAGTACTGGACTACTTTTACTTAGTATTTTAATCGAACCTAAACATTAAGCGAACTTAACTTGGCGAAGTTAAACATTAAGCGAACTTAGCCTTAGGCGAATTAACTTGGCGAAGTTAAACATTAAGTGAACTTAGCCTACAGCGAAGTTAACTTGGC